>NW_017297166.1:1559683-1603021 GCF_001594075.2 Trachymyrmex cornetzi | reverse complement strand
CCCCCCGCCGGCCTCCGACATTGAATTATAGCTATGGCTCTCGGCGAAACCGGGAACTTGTTATCCGAGGTTATGACAGTATAAAAATACTCATCGTTAAGAGCCCCGAAGTTCGGAAGTATCGGTGCGCGCGTGTCACATTGGCCGACGACTTCTCGGTGAGTTAAGAACGTGTCATTGCAGTGGTACCGTAGTGGTCCTTAAACTTCAATAACCTAGATGTTCTAAAAAAAACATGTGATTCTTATATAGATTATTTTGGAACTTTTGGAACTGTTAAATGTTTGACATTTGTTCCTCTAGTTAGCGCAATGACGAAGAAAAGCTTTCTCATCGTTGACAAAAAAAAAATATTTGTAAATAAATGTTACATAGATGTGATGTTCTCTTCGATACTTACTAGTTATAAAAAATTTTAACTGTGGCAAAATATAAAAATTTCTGTGAAATATATATATATATATATATATATATATCTCATTAATAATTATTAAAAAATAGATGGTTTATTTGCTAAGAATAAAATTTTATTTTGCCATATTTGAATAAAGATTTATTTCAATGAAATAAATAAGTATAATATTACATTCGAAAATTAAATTTTTAAGTATCTTTTTTCATGCGGTTTTTTCATGCATAATTATAATTACTAAGAGAAAGAATATATATTTTTGATTAAAGCGAATCTTAGTGCCTGATAATTTTCATATGCAAATTTGCAATTACATTTTTCAGTTCTATAAACTGCATGCCAATTCGGTTTGTTGAATTTGAAACGCACTCATGAATTAAAACTAGAAATAATACCACAGATTACCTTGATCGTTAAATTAAAAATGTAATTGCAAAATTACATATAATTGAAGATTATCAAACACTAAGATCTGCTTGGACCGAAAACAGAATTCTTTCTCTTATTTAATTTATTCCTATCCAGTCAATTTCATTTATAATTAGTTAATTATAATTTATTAAATCAAAATTAAAAATTACTTTATTTTGAAATCTATATTTGAGTTTTTTTTTTATTTTTACTGCACAACGCACTTTTCGTATTAAAAAAAGTTAGAAATAAAATAATGAAAAATAAAAACCTTTAAAGGCAAGATGTTAGAGAGATTTTTACGTTATTTGTTATTTCGAGCAATACACACCATATTTATATTTTTCTTAATTATTTCATTTTGTTTACTTTATTTATCACTTGGTATATTCTATAACATATTGACTTTTAAGCAAAAAGAATCTTTAACAGAAGTATTTCTTAACACAAGTGATCGATGCTTCAAGTGATGTATCGTTAGCAAAGCAGTTTTGAAGTAAGAAACATGTTGTTCCAGGGTTTCTCGAGAATTAATTGATAGCGGAGAATCTTGTTTATGGTTTCTTATGTAGTTGTAGATTTTTAAAAAAATATAAATCTTACAAGTACTTTTCTTCTTTCTTTCTTTTCTTTATTATAAAAGTCAAAGCGGATTGCATTAAAATTTTTACAAAAATGCAATGAAAACTCAATGACAAAATAAATAATTAACATTGCATAACGCAATTTTATAAGATCAAGGAAACAAAAATGTCTTCCTATATTTTAGTTATATTTTAGCTATTATAATACTAAATATACTATTTTTAATAACGCATTAGCTCGAATGTGTAAACTAGCAGCACAGAATTATTAAATCCATTCTGAGGAAAACGTTCTAGCAAATTCGACAGAGTTATAAAATGCATTGGAGACCATTGCAATGAATCCTACACATTGACGTGGATTATGCTCTCGAAAACATTCATGAATATAAAATTCGTGATAGCTGAGAACATAATTCTATTGAAAAGAGGATTCTTTTTCGCTTTTAAATTTTAAGTTCGGTCCGACTAAATTGGTACACGTAGTTCTCATAATGAGTTTCCGGATTAATCTTTTATAATAGCAGACAATTTTAGTTAATATTATACTATATTAACAAAAATTTGCACACACACATTTATTTTTATTAACTTTTTCTGTGTTTATCATTCTATTACACATTAATTAATATATCGATCATTTTTATACGACAATTTATTAATAAATGAAGTAGAAAAGGATACGTCGGTATATAAATTCACCGTGTAATTCTTTTGCTATATATATTGATATGATATAAGAAATATCCAAATATAAGGGCGACATATATATAGTGTAAATTAAATAGCTTTCGTAATCAACGATGTCTCTTTCGCAAGTTAAACGCGAAGCGCAATCAGACATTTGCCGACCCGCCTTATGCTCGCTGGACGCCAAAAAGGAAAAAGAGTAAGAAAGAAAAATGTAGAAAAAATTCGGTCTCTACCAGACGAGGGACGTGAATTTATTTCAGAGACTCTGTTTGATTTCCCAGGGCGAAATCCTTTTGAAGAATCGCGCTACCCCTGCAGTACCGCCCCCGCTCGCTTACGCGTAAGCATGAATAGGTTTTGACACCGCGACTGAATCTACCGCGTGTAAAATCGACATCTGAAATTCCATATTTCCTGCGGCCGCATGAATGGGGCGATGCGTTCTGGTAGAACGTGAAACTCCCGAGTGCGAGTGCTGATGACGAAGTGTCATGCGGGAAGAGGCGTTTAACTGGCGCACAAATTAATCGCGTTAATTGACTTGCCGTGTTGGTGATTAACTGGCGAACGTCAAACGCGAACGCGGAACCAAGCAGACACACGTTCCAACGACATAAAAGATAATATCATTTGCAACTTATATGGTATCCTGTTAATTGTATATTTTTGGCTTCCTATTTTTTTAATAATCCCCGAAGCAATCTAACTTCACCCAATTAGATATTAATGTTAATATTATATTAAAATTATATTTAAAAAATACAATTTTTTACTGCTGTGAAAATCATATAATGTAGTATGTGAAATAAAAATTGTTTATTCATATATTTGGTTATATAGTTACGCACTGACTATTTTTAATCTTCTGATATTTTTTAACTCTTCGAGGTACAAGCGAAATAACAAGCGGACAACAAATGGATAAAGTAAAATATAACGAAACTACATTGAGTATTGTTTTATTTTTTATAAAGTTAGATATACATATACAAATTTACATCGATGAATCTGTGTATTAATTTCTACTCATATATGGGAACTTTTCTTTCGTTAAACGCTGATCTATATATTATTTTTTATTATTCTCTCAATTAATACCTTGTTGGCTGACGCTTTTCATAATTAAATGAATTGCAAAAAATTTTCCGGTTCATTGAATTTGTGAATGATAATTCAATTAGCTTACCAAACTTTAAACTAGAATCGTACAATCGCACCGAATTGTTAGAGTGCAATAATTGTGCATATTTAAAAAAAAAATGCTCGCAAAAAGGAAGGAATGAAAAGTAAATGCGATGCGAGAATTGACCGAGAAAACTAGGTAACTGCATCGAATTAGCCTGGAAAACATCTGCATTCCGCTGCAGAGAGCAGCGAGAAGAAGAACGGCGACTGATCCAAAGGCCAATAATTGTGCAGCTTATCATACATTACGTCATAAACTAGTGCAGCATTAGCGAAATGGAGCCGTGCGGATGTAAAATGATTATACGCGCCTCTAGACTGGTATGAACAGTGAGCAGAGTACGGCGCTACGCTCGCCTAAGCTTTGTGTAAACCTTTGATTTAAGAACTGAGTCGATCGGGAGCTTTAGTTCTTGCTTCAGCAAAGTAACGATCGCTGAATAAATTTATGCAAATCTCACGAGGAAAAATTGAGCGTGATAGACTAAAATCTCTTTTTTTAAATGTAATAAAAATTATCCTATGTATCTCGTGTTGCATTCTGTAATGAGTAAAAATAATTATAAGTTTGTTTTGACAAAACATATTTACCCAGAAATAATTACATTATTTCAATTAAATATTGTTTAATTAAATTATGTTATAGACTTATTATTTATATTGTTAAATTTGTAGCAAATACTAGAATGAAAATCTAGCAATTTTATTAATTACTGAAAATAATAAAAACCAATATTGTTTATTAATTAAATAATTTTTTTTCTCTTTCTTGATGATATAAAAAAGAAGAACTTTAATATGTATAAAAATCATAAAATTATAATGACAAAACAATATTTCGAAATTCCAATTATATTTTGAAATATATACAAAGTCTAATACTGAAACAAATGAAAAAGAATCAATTGTTATCGCATGGATTGAGATGAACTTTTTCCAGTAAAATACAAAATCGAGTTAGGGAATTCGCATCTATTTCTGGCATATAAAGCCTTTTAAAAAGCACTGTTCAGCAACGGCATGCATAAACGAGAAATGACATTGTTAAATGGGCTCTCTTCGTCTCTCTGTCTCTCAGAAACGCGCTCGCGCATTTTTTTTATTTACACCTGTCATCCTAACCGGGAGTTTCGTCGCGGAACGTCACACAGGTTGAGGGTATTTCTCAGAATGATGCGTACGCTGTATGGAACAACAACTCTATTACGGGCCGCTTGTTCCAGTCAAAAGAAACCGGAGGAATTTCCCTTCATAGTCGGCGTCGAAATGCTTAGTGAGAGCCGTGCAGTGCTGTGTGTACGTGAGGCCGATTCATCCGCTGCCGCTTCTCCGGCATGGAGATACGCCAAAGAATTCCCTCTCCATTTCTCTACATTCTCTACAATGTACCTACGTTGAGAACTACTACCCTCTCTTGCCTTTTCCTCTTTATTTATCTTACTCGTCGCATTACCACGGTACCGTTGTGCAGACTGTGCGAACTTTCGCTGGCTTTGTGCCCAATACGCGTAGAAAAACGCGAGAACTGTTTCTGTTTAAAAACTTTAAAATTTAAAAAAAAAACCGATAAAAATAATGCGATTTGGTAAAGCACACATCATATAGAATATATGTATACAAAGCAAACAATAGAAAACGACCAAGAAACGAGCAAGTTAGATATTATAATAAAAATATATATTTTGAGATACAAAATCACTCAATTCTCATACATAATACGTTTCGACTACACAGAGTCTTCTTCAGTTAGCATATAATTAACGTAATAATTTCATCGCAAATTAAAAAACTGAACTCATATCATAATTATATCATAATCGGTTAAAGTGTTACCCCATCATGTTCATAAGATTCTCGTCATGATGTTATACGATATAACTAAATCCTCGTTCAAAGGAGAGAATCCCGTTAAATCCAAAGAGAAAAGTCAAATAGTGGTAAAAGAAAAGTCTTAGGGTAAACTAGGGTATTATGGCCATACGGAAAAGATGGCCATAGACCATAATTTCTCCAATAATTGATAAATAGTACATTTTTATAGTCATTCATAAAGATAATTAATGTTTACAGTAGTTCATATGAGTACACTGTTCAAAATAACAGTATTATAAATATTATCTAATATTTTTTCTTTCGACTATCTGCAAAGTTTTGCACGGGTCTGCTAAAAATTTTTATAATGTGTAATAAATTACAGTTAAGTTACCATAATCAACATTACATACACAATAAAAGTACGTAAATTGCAAAGTGACCTATAATTAATACTTTTATTTTCACTACTTATTTATAAATACTATGGCTATTTTTCTTAATACCATAGTCATCTTTTCCCTAAAAATCAGATAAGATGGCCAATGCATACTTTGTAATATTTTGATAAAATTAAAGTTCTGTTAAGTATTTTCTCTTTAATTTCGATAGTATTTGTTACTTTAAGCTTCAGTGAAAGTAATATCCCAAATATTGTTAAAAAGTAACAAGAATAAATGTATGTTTTTTGCATTTTAAAAAACTATGGCCATCATACCCGAGTTTACCCTATATTCATGGTACGGATTGATTAACATAAGCTGTCAGGATTCTCATAATGGAAATTAGTGAAATTACACAACTCAGAGTCAATGTTCACAACGCAATCCTGACGTAGACTCTATGTATACTCGAAATGTAATAATAGTTTAACTATTCATATATTAAGAGATTCATTTATAATTGGAAATCTTTGTGCTCAATTCTCAAAGTCAAAGCTCCAACCGCGGCGGGTACTGCAGCTATCCATCAGGTGTGCGAAATGTTAAACATCGCCTTAGTATATTATTCCGCATTTCTGATGCTCCCTATTTCATAACCGACCGCAAGATTCGATTTGTGCTCCGTGAGACGCGTTTCTCATGATACTTTATCGCTGGCGTGTTGGGGAAGGCTTCCGAGGCCACGCTTTAAGCTCGCGCGCGCTCTGTAAAGCGTATCCAATTTTCGAGGAGATGCAAATAGACCCGCAATTGCGTCCGTGTACCTGCGAGATCTGCCCACCCACCCACCTACACGACACACACATATATACGTATATACACACACACACGTGGTAGCTACCATGTTTCCTTTAACTCGAGGCAGCGGTTGCATTCAATCACGACTAAAATGTAGGTTTCTTATCGCATGAAAACCTGTATGCACGGCGCATCGTGGCCGCCACATATCGTGCTGCACGCCGCGCTATATCGCCGTTGCATTACTTCATCCTTCACAGCTGCCGCATCGTTGCACATTCATGCTGTATGCATACATCCGCTTGCTTCTATTCCATGGAGTTCGTAGGTGAGAACGTGGCCGTAACGACAGTCAAAACGGGATGATGCTCGTCGATATTACTGATATGCGATAATGTAATCCAAGCAAATCGTACATGCGACCAAAATAAAGTGGAGATCATAGAATGAGAGTAAAGGTCAACAGTCTTGACCAAGCAAGCAAGCACGAACAAATACGAATGAACAATGGCCATCATAGTGCTAGTTGGAACAACTTGTATGTATATATTCACGCTTGCTTGCTTAATTTAATCTAGAATATCGTTTCGTATATTAAAACAATATTTTATAAAATCATTTACATTTATCAATTAAACAGTTTACGTTTGATTTTTAACTAAATTTAAATCAAATAGCACATGAATGGAATTTTTTGAATTTTTGACAGCTATTGTAAATGTTTTCGTTTTCATTTAATTATTTGTTATATTCCAATATTTTTTATTCATACGTTTGAAATTATTAAGAAAAAATTATTTAAAAAGAACTTAATTAAAGAAATTATAAAATATTAATAAACGTTTCTTTCCGGCTTTCGTTTGTCTCTCTTCCGGAGCATCATGCCTCTAGTTTGACGCGGAAGTCGATAAGTTGGTGGGAAAGAAAAAAAGAAGAAACATGAACGGGCGATATATTAAATTTAATGGCTATATCTCCCGTGGTGTGTATAAAAAGATATCCAGGGCAATAATACCGTGGCATGACCCATATTGCCGAGCCGTATTATCTCTTTAAAAAGCTCCAAAACTTTTTCCTCATGATTCATCCTAAATCCATTCGCAGATCGCACGTCATTTATGTTTTTCATTGCGAACCGATAAGCCCCGCAGACGTAGTGTGCGTTTTTGATACAGTGAGCCGTGTGAAAATTATTTCATTGCATCCATATGCGTATTGTTTCTCAACCAACGATATCGGATATCCCCAACCAACCCTCATATTTCGTCAGCGGAAGTACGTTTTTCCGATCGGTTTGTGCCGATGGAGGCCCGATTTTCCAGCGCATTATCCGCGTTCCGCTATCGCGGAACTGAATATGCTGCTCGATGCGTTTCGGTCTTTTCCTTCCGGATGTACGAGGGAATATCAGTGCGAAATATAAGTCACCACCTCAATAACGTTGTTGAATTCTGAATAAATCTGTAACGCAGCATAATCTGTTTTAAAAAAAATTATCACGTGCTTTCAAAAAATTGCGACTTCTAATGCATTGTATATAATTTTTTGTGCCGTTTTAAAGTTTAATAAATGCCACTTGGTAATCTGTTATTTATTTCTATCAAAATTAGAAAAAATTAGCGTTGTTCTATAATTACTAATTTCTGGCTGGAATATTAGAATATTTATGTATGTATATTAAAGCTATTATATAATTTAAGTTCTCCAATTAATATCTTGTCCTATTACAATCAAACATAAGATAAGAAAATAACGGAGCTATTTATTACTTAGTACAATATAATATTTTAAAAAATTACTACCCATAAGAGAGAGAGAGAGAGAGAGAGAGAGAGAGAGAGAATAGAGGAGAAATAAGCGCCATTGAACTGATTAGGAATAAACAGATTAGAATATTTTTTCTTTATTCATAAATTTTTAGATCTGCACACGGAAAAAACGTTATGGTTGTCATAACCCAAAATAATGATTTTTTTCGGCCATTAATATACATTTTGATCATAAAAACTGTAGTACGGTTACCACAATCGTACTATAGTTCTTATAAACAAATTATATTAATAGGCGAAAAGTATCATTTTTTTCATGCTATAATAAATTTTATTTTTGGACAATATTTTTCACAGGATCAGTTATTTGTATAAAATATCTACCAAGTGAATGTATATAATATTTTCTAGAATCTTTCATTTAATATAAAACATTTTTCATTTAATTATATGCATGTTTTATGTTGTTCTGTAAAATACAAACATGTAATGAGCAATTTTTTTTTTAATATTTTCCCATAAATACACGATTGCCTTCAGTTTCGAAGAGCTATTTGATACTTTAATGCAACACTATAAAGATTAAGTTAGCTTATGGTCTGTCTTACAGACAGGTGTGTCGTTTACACTGTGCAGCCCGATTTTATATTAAAAACCGCGTATTATGAAAAAATAAGAAAAAAATATAAATAAAACTGATTTAGGAAACTATAAATATATAAAATGATGTAATATTATCAGTAATATTATCAGTAATATAACCACTATTATTTAAACTATCCAATTTGTAAAAGAAAATCGGAAGAAATTTATTTTCCTATTTGTAGAATTTGTTTTTAGCTAATTTTGTATCAAAACAAATTACAAATATGAATCATAAGTTCGTACTTTTTTAATTACTTAAACAGATCATGTTTTATCAGTATTAACCCTTCGTGATCATTAAGGGACCCTAAAAAGTGTGAGACTTTATATTTCTGAGGTGTTTTTTAAAACGGGACTTGTACTGCCATTTATCCAAAGTTCAAAATACTCTTTTTGCGCCTTCGGCCGCATATTGTTCCTTGGACGTCAGTCTTTGCAATTTTTTTAAATATATATGTTAAAATTAAAAACTTTAAAAAGCCATTACATTTCCATACAATGTTTAAAGTATGTTCAGTAATTTTTGTGGTTTTAAAGAACAGAAGCTGTAAATACGACAATCAATTAAAATGTTGGGGCCATTTTGCCCTCTGCGTGATCAACATAAAATTCTCAGGAGATGTGACCACCAAGGGTTAAAATAAAGTGCAATAATTAGTTTCCGAGAAATAAGGATCTCTCCCTCGAATTCTCCCTCGAGGATTTCTTTAGGAGACCTATGTCAGTATGACTTTCTTCTATTCATAAATTTTCAAATCTCTAAATAAATTAGAGTGACATATCATAAGCAAAAAATAAAATAACTTTTTGCAGCAATTTACCTAATTCTAAAAATTTTCCGCCTAAGTTCCAACGATTTTTTAGACTCGATTCGTAACTCCAGTATGCTCAAAATTGAACAAAGGTCGCGAGCGACACACGGTGCATCGTGGCGATAAGAAATGCCATTCTCCGGTTCTAGTAGAAAAAGGAGCATGCAAGGAAAATGGACCATCGCTTTGCTAACAGCGTGCATAAAACCTTCGAAGGGGATACGTAGTATCATAGCAAGCCCGACGTATCGGACGGCCTTCCGGATATAATCGTGATATACAGCCAATATTACGGGACACGTGGATACTGCAGCGACGCCCTCGGACGCGACGGGGTGCATCGAAGGACCTACCTATATTCTAGAAAACGCGACGGGACGCAGAGAAAAGTAGGATTAAGCTCTGCAGGACGTATCGTAGAGTTCCGTACAACACGCTATACGGGCTTACGGTCCGTCCTCGCAATGTTGCGAAATTGGAAAGTTTCTTGAGAGGATGCCGCATGTACGGGTTGTGTAAACTTGGCCTACCACGGTTGGCCGATTATGGAACTGTCGGCTCGAAATTAGCGCGTGGTTCGGTAAACCTTATCACCTTTAGAACAACTACACGTCGCACGATTTGTTTTCATGGCAACGAATTGTTACATGTACAGTAAGACGTATGAAGAAACTTACACACAGTTTTCACAGTCTTAGCTTGATAAACATATACAGCATTCGTACCTGTATGTGAAAGATTAATAGCTGAATAATTCAGTTGTAACACAAATTAAGATATCTAAGGTAACTGCACCTAATATAGCCTAATATTGGTTTAGTACTCAATATGGCCCACTTGGTGTCTGTAGATTCATGCATAATTAACCCTCCATCACCACCCCGAAATTTTCGATCGTAGTTTATATTCTGGGTCGTTGAGAGAAACAGCATATTTTTTTTATGGTTCCGGACTATAAAAATCTGAACAAATTCTTGTACACTTGTGAAACCTTTAACAAGTTTTCACTATAATAAAAATCGAACTGTATTTTATTTATTTTTTACGATATATTGAAATCTGAGTAAGAGTTTTGAAAAAGCATGATATCGGTTAAAAATTCATAACCTTTTTATAAGTAGTGTAAGGCCACTAATTGTAGATCACTCTTAAAGAAATTCATATTTTTATCCAGAACGATATCGAACAATTAATAAAATATTTAATAGTTATAATTGATCATAAAGATTACATTATGGATTTTATTTCATTTTGGTACCATTTTATATGTTTTAATTTTAATTAAATAAAATAATGACAATTATGCACAATTAAGCCTCATGTACTAATTACGGATTAGTCCACCAAATGCTTTATACTTTTTGTATTTAATTTTAACTGAGCATGATATTGATTTTTTAAATAAAATCTGATGCTATTTACTACCTCCTGTAAAAGCCATAAGACAATCTTTATAGTATTACACTTTGAACGAATTTTTAAAGATACATACCTTAGTAACCTTAATTTACCTTTTACGTTTTATTAGTTGACGACATCAATAAAATATGCAGCGCTGTTGCTAATAAATAAAAAAACAACTGATACTTGAAAAGATAAAATAAATGCTAAAGAATCTTGTGATATATAATATAGGTATATATCATTTGATGAAAAAATACTATAATTATTTAAATATAATATATAATCCGGAACTGATCCGCATTTAGTGTTTTTACGCTAAATGAAAACAAAATTTTTTTATGCTATACATTTAACACTATAACATTATATACTTTGAAAAAAAGTAGTATATAATAATGTTGGATTTAAAAAGTTGAATTATTTGAGCACCCGAAGATAAAGATTTTTATGGATGCAAAAATAAAGCTTTTTTGAGAAAAAAAATGGTTCTTACAGTGCATTATTTATAAAAATTATTTATTTATCTATGAACAGTTTGTAAACATTATATTTTCATAAACTTTTTAAATATATAAACATTATTTATAAAAATATGTTTATTTATAAACAGTGTAAAAAAATATAATCAGTACTTTATTAATATCAGTGAAAATAATTATAAAAAACATCGAAAAATACATCTTAAATCAAAATGTAATCAGAACTTCAATGATATGAATAAAAAAAATTCTAAAAAAGCATCAAACATCCATTTTAAAGCAAAATTTTTGTAACTATTGAAATTATCGTCAAAAACATGTAAAATACGAAAGAGAGCAAAACATTCTTTTGAAAAAAAATATTTATGCGGATTGTACTTTGGGTCATTGAAGGCACGGGCGAAATATTTGTGCTACCACGGAAACAAACAGCTCCCAACTGACAGCCTTGAACACGCATAATATTAACACCACCAAGTTTTTTTAGGGCGCAACAGCAAGCTCTACCCCATGTGTCAGGTTTTTTTAATTTATAATAAAAATATCGTCTATGTCTATGTCATAAAAGGCACAAAATGGTGATGGAAGGTTAAATCTCCACTGTTTCAGTATAAATATTGAAAATATTATATTATATTTTCAATTAACGCGTTCAAAAATATTTCCTATTTTGAATTTGATTACTAGTTTTCGATGTTGGACTCAATAAAAATCGCAATACTTTGATAGACCATATTGGATAAAGTTGCTTTATATAAAATTTTATATTATAATTTTTTTAATAAAGTTTTCCTATATATGTATGCTGTATAATTAAAATCCTGAACATCCTGAACATATAAAACGCGAATAAAAATCGATCTTAACAATCTACATTAAGATGAAGATTTGTTCAAAATTGCTTTATCTCGAATTTCGTATTCTATCCGTAGAAAGAATACAAATCAACAGGACATTCTGCGAACGCGTCTTTGCATATGCACGTCCGCACTATCGTTTACACTTGTATACGCGATGGTCCGAAACGATGAAAATTTATTGTAAGGCGCTTTATACTGCTGGTGACATTCGAAAGCGAAAAATCCATATATGACTTTATGAAATGAATAACATCACGTCTTTTTCATATATCTGCATCTTGGCTGTACTGCGCCCTTCGAAGTAAATACATAATACATGATACTACTTCATTTGCACATCGTAAATGTAAATCATAGCACTTCATTTAATATATTGTGAGTTATTTCGCGTGAAATGTCATTTTATTTTATCTCGAATACATTGAATTTCTTTCATACTTTATCGTGATAATAATGATAAAGAATATCGGACAAATATAGAATATCGGAAAATTTTATTGTATTACATTTCCAAAATAACCAATGGAAACAGTTTTTCATATTTTATTTTAGTCATTATGGTGATGTTCGATTACAAATAATTAATATTTATGTCACGAATACTTTTCATATTTATACGTTTATATTTTTCATATTTCACCATTTTATAACAAAAAATTAATATATTATATTAGTTGAATATACAAGAAATATTCCCCTAACACGATTTTATAAATTCGTAGGACATAATAGAATTTCTGAAACAGATATAAATTCTAAAGTTAGATTTAATGTACAGAATATGGAACATTCATAATTAATTATAATTGTTACTTAATCGTTCAATGAATATTATAAGCATTATTGATACCGTATAAAAGCTTATAAAGGGAATTGTGATTTTAAAATGCAAGAATGTGTGCAAAATCTGTTTCTATGCGGGAAAGCGCTTATTGTTTCAAATCATTTTAATCTGCTCAATCAAACTTGAAAATAATTCAAAATAATTAAAAATGCATTTTGCTTGATTGTGTTATTCATTTCAATTCTGTATTCCTTTTTTTAACATTTTATGAATCTAATACACCACATATTTATTTTTTATATTATTTTTTATGTTATCTAGATGTTGTTTTGTCCAGTGATACATTTATTTAGATTCATTGATTAAAAACTATTGCAGTAGTAGAATGGAAAATTATGATATAAGCATGACTGTTCGATAATTCAAAGTTATAAGCATGAGTAGTTTAAAAACTAATGCTTGTAACTTTATTGGATTACGACCAGTCATGTTTATATCATTACTTTCCATTAATTTTTATTTTTATATTTCACCAGATGAAATTTAAGTGATAGTTAAATATATAAAAATATAGATTTCGCAGATCATGTAACACTGTATAAAAGTTAAATATAATAATAATAAAATGTAATTAACATGGCATGAACTTGGTAATTTAATACGATCTAACGACAAAAAAGGATTTATAAATTCCTCGCAAAATACAAAGTTCACGTTCCGAGGACGTGGCGCGGCCGCGTTAACGCATTCGACGATCGTCGAGATCATCATTCGACATATGAACTACAGTGGCTTGTCCGATAATTCAATTACGGAGGCGAGCGCGCACACGCGCGAACGTGTTTGCCATACTTGTACGATCTGCGTTTGACGCGCCGCCCGATTCATCTGACCGTGTTAACAGCGGCGCGGACTTTCCGGCAGGTTAATGGCGGCCCGAAAATCGCTGACAGAACATTGTAATCGGTCGGCAATGTCATCAGGATCGCACAATGGTTCGTTGGACTTTCAATACGTTTCGCAAACCCTGTCGAGCATAATCGAACATCGGAATAATCCACAGCCGAAAGAGGCGAGTTGTACCGCGTCACGTTGTCATATCCAATCGTCGTGTTATATTCATAACGCCAAAGTTAATCGCTTTCATGCCTCATTTAAATTGTTACATAAAAGCGAAGAGAATAATCTCTCCTATAGGTGAATTTTCAGAATTGCTACTAACGAACACTAAATTGATTGTTTCTGCATGAAACATTTGAAATTGGATAACTAACTTGGTTTTCTTGTGAGATACATAACTAAGATTCATAACTACTCACTAAAAATGTGAGCACATAACTAGTGCCTTGATAGTCAAATGGTGAGGCCTTCATGGAATATAGGAGATCTGGGTTCGAATCCCAGCTAAGGTAATATTTTTTGCAATAAAATTATTAAAAAGAAATAATATAATTGAGGGGATGGGCGAAATAAAGACAAATCTACTTAAGCCCCTTTTTTCGAAGATTACCTTTTTTATATAATATTGATCGTAATGGAAAAATAATATGTAACTTCTTAAAGACATTACATAAATTTATTTGATCCATTCGAGTACAATAAAAAGATAGCGAGTTATTTTAATGTTTATTAAAATCAAAATTTTGTAATCAAGCCTTTATTCTGCCCATCCCCTCAATTAGAAAGAACTTTCAATCTTTAAAATAACAACAAACAAAGAAATTCAAAATTAATGGAAGTCAGCGCAGGAGGGGGTGCGAAAATTATTAAATTGGAACGATTCACTTTTGATATACTCCATTTGCTATACATATGATGTCTTCTTTATTCCAAAATCTTGAATGTTTCAATTCTCTTTAGAGTCCTCGATCATCAGCAAACGATCGTACATTCTTAATCAAAATTGGTTTTGCAGTCAGCACAACTGAATTCTCGACGGGGACCATAAATGTGTCATGAACTTTGGAAGTTGGATAATAAAATTCACAATGCACTAAATGTCAATACACAGCTTAATTTTAGTAAACACGTGTAAGAAACTTACAGGCTATCAGCGTCAGGGCTGTGTGGCTCGGTGGCAAAGATGGATGTTCAGAGAGTAGTAGATTTAGCAATTAGGAGGAAACCAGACTTTGGGTATGAATCCTGGAGCGCCCTGATATCTTTCTTGTATACGTAAAATGAAATGTCTAAACTCCATCTGTTCGGACAGCACAGATGGACATTTCTTTTTTATATATTCACTAAAATTAAGTTGTGTATTGGTATTTAGTACATTATGAATTTTATCATTATTCCAAAGCTTCGCATGACACGTTTATGATTCGTCGAGAATATACTTTAGTTTTGGCAACCTACGAGCAGTTTTTGCAGCCTTAATCTTGACTGACTGCTAAACTAAATTTAATTAAGAATGTACAATGGTTTGCTGATGAGGACTCCAAAGAAAGTTGAAACATTCAAGGTTTTGGAATAAAGAAGATATTATATATCAAATAGAGTAAAGTGAATCATTCCAATTTAATAATTTGTGCACCCCCTCCCTCGATGATTTTCATTAGCTTTGAATTTTTTATTATTATTTTAAAAATTATTAAAGTCCGACTGAAACCACTTTTTTATCTCCGACCTAAAACGGAAAACGAATATTCCATTTTTATTCAATTTTGATCGAAACCGAAACCGAAATTTCTGGATAAATCTTACAGAAACTTATAGTTTTTTTTTTTCCAGAAAATCGTTGGAAAATATAAAAATATGTGAAATTTATGTATTTTTTTAAAAATAAGATTTTATTAATATCTTGTTCTTTAATTTATAAGGAATTTCCTATAAATTATAAGAAATTTCGATAGATATTTGCTTATCAATTTAATTTGTGATATTATTGACTCCATTTCTGTATTATTGACTCGTGTCTGCTTTTCAAGATTGAAAATTTTAGCGCGCAGTTTGCAGAATTGGATACCTATTTGCATAAATTCACTATGAAATATTTAAGCACTTAGATTCGCTTTGACCGAAAATGGGTTTGTTTTTCTTAATTTATACTACATTTTGAAATCTTTCGGACTAAGAAATTTAATTCTTGTACTGGACGATCAATAATAAATTTAATCTTTAATATCGAACCTACGTATACACTACATATATAAATTAAAAAAAATATAGGTACAAAATTATAGCTATTTAAAAGACTAATCCGAAACTCTTTTACATATAAATATATTTGTATTCATATATTTGATAATTTGTATCTTATAATTATAAAGATAAATTATAAAATAATTAAAAGCTGATAGTTAAATAAGCAATGTATGCTCGTTTTCACTCATAAAATTAAGAAAAATAAATCTTTCTTTCAATAACAAATTTTTAATTTTTTGTACTTGTGCGATAATAAATATAATATTTTTGTGCCGTATCATTATTTAATTTTACAATAAAATTATTATTTATTTTTTGTATTCGCAAAATCGTTCTTTCAAGTTTTAAGTTATAGAAGATCGAATTCGTAAAGCTACACTGTAGGTTAGTTTTTTCATTCTATTCCACTAGACTTTCGTGAGAAGAAATAACAGCAACGAAACACTTCATTCTTTTAGAATTCAACTATTAATGGCTTTCGATGTGTCATTGCCGCCATACATGCAGCTATTTACATCTAATATTGATTAATGTACTATAAAATGCAGCATGTTACATATACAAAGTTAGATCTAATGCGTTAGTAAACTTTTAACGGCGAGATTATAGGCAGAATCAAACTTTGTGGCATCAACAGTGAGAACTCTTCAACGGTAACGAAGAACGCTTCAAGGAAGTTTCCCTCGCAACGCGTTCACGCTCGTTAGATGAATGATACTCCATCGAGTATTCTCCATGGAGTTCTACCATCATTGACTCACCTTTGACATAATGTTGGCATTTATTGACATCCACGTGAGATTCACTATGAAAGTTAAACGCTGTCGTAGAAGTAAATTTCTCATGAAAATAACTCCATATATTTGAGATTTACAAACAATTAATCTTGGGGTGTTTTCACTTTTTATTAATAATATAAAATATTATATTATAATAATAATGTGAAAACAGCTACTTTCACATTGTATATATGTAATTGGAATTTTTTAAATAGAAAAAATATTTAATTCCAAGTAATGTAAATAGCATAAACTGAAAAATGGAATGGAAAGAAGAAATAAAAATGACGTTAATTTTAACTTCGATGTAGTAGTTCAAGTGATATAAATAAAATGAATGTGAACACTAGATATGCATGAATATAAGCTATAATGTAATATGCTATGAAAACGAGTTCGGGAGCGAGTTGAAAACTCGTTCGCAGACACGGCACGCCTACGATAGACTATTGTATCCGATCTGGAAGAGCCATTCTTACCGTTCGTGCCGCGGGTTATAATGGACGAAATGTATTCGTTAAGGTTGGCCGTTCTCATGAAAAATTCGCTCGAATCGACGATGCTCGGCAGTACGAAAATTTTGATAGTTCCCAATTTCCATCGTACTCATAGGCGCAGTTGGAATTTTCATTGTTTTATCTCATATGTAATTTCTAAAGCCTTCTTATTGTTAGTCTTTTCGAACGCTTTTAAATACAACGTAAAGTTTATAAGTATTTTGTTTAAAGATAAATGACAGTTTATAGTACAAAAAATTAATAATAAATATTATATATATATTTTATTTCAAATATTTAAGAAACATGTATTTTAAAACTGTTTCCACAATAGACAATAAATATTATACTATTTTTTTTCTAGAGAATAGTCATTTATATAAAATAATACTAAACTATTTTAATTATTATATATATTATTCTAACATATCTTATGATACTTTTGAAATATGTGTTCTAGGGAAAACGCATTAATAGATTTAGTATTTTTAGTTTTCAAAATCTTCTCTCTCTTCTCTTCTCTATAAGTACAACTTTCTTCTTTTATATTTTTAATTTAGAGAATGTTCCCAAAGTTTGTAATTATTAAAATATCAGACATATTTTATATAATAGCACCATGTTACTATAATATAATATAAAGTTAACGTACATTAACTTGTATACATGCTTTTTTCTCATTTTTAAATATTAATGAATTACATGGCTAAAAGTTTTATCTCACAATTATGCATATACAAAAAATATTTTACAAACAAAATGATTAGCTTTGCCTGTTTGCAAAAATTCGTACAATTTGTTTCTGTTCGTGTTCTGACAATTTTAATAAATTTACATCAAGATTTAACGTTTAAATGTTTTGGCCGATAAGTCACACACGATTAATGAAAACGACGTCGACAATTTATATGTTATGGAATAAAAAAAATAGTATATTATTGGAATTCGATATCGGTTTTAATTCTAACAAAAGAAATATTTATTATTACAAACTATATTTCTTCTGCTTTATCGTATATATACATATAGATAAAATTAATATTCTGTAACCACAATTTTACTTTTCCATTGAAGGGAGACATGTACCAAAGAAGATCAAAAAGATATGTCATTTTTTAAAATTTTTTCGCGAAAACCATAAATTTTATTCAAATAGAGTTTTGACTAATTTTACATTTTACTATTGTAATATTTTTAGTAAGTGTTGTTATTTGTTAATATTTTTAATCAAAATTTTATGTAGCACTCACTAATACGTATAAAATATTGATCAAAATCCTTCATAAAAATCCATGAATAAAATTAATAGCTCTTAAAAAAATTCGTTAAAAACATAACTTTTTTTATGGATCTTATAAAAAAATCTTAATTATCCTAAATTGTTAATTATCAGCTTAAAAATTTCTTAAACAATTTTAAGGAACTTGTTCTTTAAACTGTCATTTAATGCACCTATCGTGCGAAATAAATAGCTGACATCTAAAGAAAAGTCCAGTATAATCAGATAGACATGCTTCTACCTCCCATTTTATCCGGGAATTTTTCTCTGAAGTGAAGGCACGCGAAAGTTACATTAAAAAGACCTTGCTTTACACCGATCTCATGCTCGTTAATAGCAGGTAACCGATCGAGAACATCATTGTTCTCCGCTGAACAAAATAAAGGTGCCATCGACACGGGTCATCGTTGGTTGCAAGCTGCGGCAGTAACAACGGTTACTTACGGGTCGATCTAGATCGATGTCAGGGAGGGATCGTAATCCGAGACAGCTCGATCATCCGGGAGCCCCGCAAGTTCTGATAAAATCCGGGGTCAATGTGTACTTTACCGGTGAAGCCTTATTAGCGGAATCACGAGCGCAGTTCTGCTGCTCTCCTCTTTCACTCTTCCCCTCTCTCTCCCTCCCCCCCCTCTCTCTCTCTCTCTCTCTCTCTCTCTCTCTCGGTCTCTTGACGACAGGCTCTTTAATTTCCGGCATCGAGGCGACCCTTTGTCGTCGGGCACGGATGACTCGAGATAATGGGCTCGCGAAACGGTGCGTCCTTCCCTTTCGTTCGTTTCGAGAGTTAATCGCGCGCGTGGTGTATCGCATAGATTCTAACTCAAATTGGAACAACTATTGCGCCGCACGGCTTTCCCTTGTTGTCTCGCCAAAACTCCATTTTCTCCCCCCATGTTCGATGCTTGTTTTACTGAACTCGAAAAAGATAAACTGCACATCGTCCTTTGTATTTTTTAAATTACGTAAATCCGCGCAAAATTTCAGTAAAAACGTGGTACTTCTTCTTTTTATTATTTTTTAATTTTCCCATCCAGTTATTAATCATTCTATCTAGAAATTATTATCATATTATGCACATTTTATATTTACCCCCGATATTTTATCTTCAACGATATCTTCATACTTTTGAGATTTTTAATACTTGATTTAACACAAATATTTATGATAAATAATTTCATGAAATCTATTGTATCACAATGCAAGTATTATCGTATCATTGCTTCGACAACCGAATTTTCATGTGCTTCAAGTATAACGTTTTGTCTGTAGTATCATGTTAACAGAAGCCCGATAAAGAAGGTAGCGAAAAAAAGAGGATTAAATTCTTTCGCTCTCATGCTGTCCATGGTCCACTCTTTGACCTCCCTTATCCTTTGTTGCGCATCGCACAGGAAAGCAAGCAAAAAACTTGCGCGTATTGGAGAAAAATATATTCTTATTTTCATAATTGTAAATGGAATATCGAAGGTAAGAGCATAATCCTGTGGCTTTAAGTGGTTACTTAGCATGAATTTTTGAAACATTATTTCCATGGCAAGTATCGAAATCCAAACGAATACTTGAGACTCAATGAAATAAAGTTTTAGCACATTAATATAGTTCAGAGTGTAGACTGAAGAATTTTAGAATTAAAAAAAACGATACATCTTTATTTTATGGAATTCTTTGAGTCTTTGGAAAAATATCGGTTTTTTAAATAAAATATTAATCATAAAAAAATTGTATATAGTCTTTTGATAATAAAAATAAGTCTTGGCCAAAAATAACAGGCACCTAAATTTTTTTTATTTACTTAGAATTGTCTGTTATCTGCATTGTTACCTATTGATTATCGGCATTATATATTTATATAAGTTTAAGGGGTTCTTGAAACGGATAATTTACAACAAATGCTGTCAAATCAGTTTTTTAGCGAAAACTGTAAATAATGATTAATAAAATTTTTAGTCAAGCCTGTACATAACATATTATATAATATAAAAAAACGAACACGATTGAATAAAGATTTACGGCAAAATATATATTAAGATTGATAGCTCGAAAGATATTTAAAAAAAGCAAGAAGAAATATAACTTTTATAACTTTCTTAAAAGGAAATAACTTTATGAGTGGGAAAATATTTGACTCGAGTGAAATTAATTTCATTATATCTGTATGTTTCACATTCTTTTGTAATATTCATAGAGTATATTGCTATTACAAAGGTACGCTTTTCTTAAATTTAAGAAAGAGATACGTATCATAATATCTCTGTATTTTGTAGCAGTGTCATATCAAGAGAAAAGTGATAAAAATTTTCAACAATAGCTGAAATATCGTTTTTCCAGAAAATTTCATTCTGTTCCCAGATATCAATAATGTTCTAAAAATAAAAAGATTATTTCACAAAAACAATTACACGACGGTTGAATGAAAAATCATATCGCGGAAATGGCGAAAAGCGAACATTTAAACAAAATGTATTTCCGAGATCTGCGATTTCCCGCTTCCGCAATCAAACAGAGGTTTAATTTCCCGCGTCAAAAATTCAGTGATTCGATCGAGAAGACAAGTTTAAAGTACAGTGCACCCTTTTGCAGTCACGTAGCGTAAGTTACGTGTTGCTGCAACGTGCTCCATACCGGATGAAATGCCCACGTTGGCGGACTTCTACCAGATGTAGATAAATCTTGCAAAGCGCTACTCGTCGAAATATCACCACCACGAACGCACGTAGGGAGATTTTTCGATGCCCTTTGTGCGCACGACGTTACACACGTCGCCGGTATGTTTTCATATCGATAGCAAATATGGGGTGAAATACGGTTCTCGTTCTTTCTTTCTTTCGTACTCGGTATTCTTTCCGTGTCATCGGTTCGCAGAGAAACTGTTCCACGACGACATTGCGATCTCGTATATTAATATTGTCCCAGCTACCTTACGAAAAAGGACACGAAGTCAATGGAGTGCGAAGTAAAAATCGCCCGTTTGGCAAAAATATTTCATTGCTATTATGTTGCTCCGTAAACACTATTAATCTGATATAATAATTCTATTCTTTCATAAAAATAACATTTACGTGATTTATTTTTCCGTTCGGTACATGGTATCTGAAATAATTAAAAGTAGACCTTCCATTATAATTCTAGATTGCAAAGTGCTCAGTAGCGATCCAATTTTCATGACGAACTCGAGGACAAGCGCGAGAGAACTCATTTTATGCCTCAGAGACATTAAGATCGGTGTGATTTACGATCCTCTCCAACACGCAATCGAGACGCTGTTTACAGCCCGATTCTGCGGAGATGGTTTCGCTACGTGAAAAAGTCGTAAAATCACGGCGTAAATTACGAAACAATAGAACTGGCCTGATACACTATGCCGAGAACTATTGTACCACCGTGGGCCAGGTAACAATGGACCAGTGCGAACAATAATACGACAGAGAGGGATGTAATTATCTTCAGGACGTGAGATATTCCGCATTGTCAAACATCAGTGCGAATGTCTACCGGCTCTGCCTGTTCTCCATTGGGGATACTCCACTTCATAGAGAGTGAGAGAGAAGAGAGAGAGCGAGAGAGAGAAGAGAGAGAGAAAGATCCGTCAAACGATGAAAGATCTAAGCTATAGTCAAAGTTGCTCACTAGAAACCACTGCACGCTTTGCAGACCCGTTGGCGTTGTCGCGAGATCAACGTTGAGCTACCGGGTGGCCGATATTAATCACGTTGCCTTGTCTTCGTGACGCTGGGTCCGCATGATTCTGCCGACTATTAATTACGATAAGCGCGACGTAACACGTCACTTTATTATATCCTCTCGAGAACAGAGAAATTTTTTTGTAAAGCGCAGTATACTGTCTGAAAACTCGCGATGGTTGAGCATGATTCAGCAAAGGAACGGAGCTTCCAACTTTTTCTGAAGAGATTATTCCTACATTTTTCTAAACGTACAAAATGGTCAAAAAATTCGCTGATAATTTTTTTCAACTTTTTGAACATAAAATTACAAATACAAGAATAAATACAGAAATAAATTTTCCATGGAAATATAATCTTAAAATAGCTTGTAATATTATTATAAATATCGTTAATTGCTATCTAGATATCACACGCTCTTTATATTTATCCTCTAATTTCTCAGTTTAAAATTCTTCTTCCGAAATAAAAAACAAAAACATCCTAAACTCGCGAAGCTATATACAAAAGATAACTATACCCGGAAAAGCTTAGCGCGCGCTTCGTCAGCATCTCTATCGCTCTATTCTCTTTCAGCCTTTCATTAAGTCGAATCGGTTCCGATTCCTTGTGGTCGAATGTAACCACTGACCAACTAGATTCGCTTCATTCGATGTGACTCGAGTTAAAAGCTTTCGCTTCCCCCTTCGTTCGTTTTCTCATTTTTTTTTCACCAACGAAATCAACGAGTGAACAACTAATCACGACCTCTTGCTATCGACATATGTCGACTTTTTATTCTACTTTTAATTACCTGTGAATTTCTATTAAACTTAATCTGTATTGAAGTTTTGACGTACGATAAATTTCATTAAAATATTATGGATACCAAGGTAATATAAACCTGTTTTATTAAGACTCATAAATTTTTTATAATTTATATACATATATATATATTTATATATTTTTTTAATAAGTTGTCCTAGACTTACCGTAACAACCATTAGTGACAAATTTCTGAGTCATTTCTAGACAAAAATCTTAACATCAAAATCAAGGGGGTAACCACTAGTTGAAATATTGTCCCATAGATTACATATGATTTCATATGATTACAAATAATTTTTATATATGAAGTCATTTGGTAAAATATACGATTTTATTTAATATTATACAATGATTTCTCGTGGTTACATATGTAATTACCGAACATAGAGATTTCATATAAATTTTATAATGATTTCGAGGATTCTGTCCCACGATTACATTAAGTGGTTACCCCTTCGATCAAAATGTCGAGTATATAGTTTTTAAATAAAGAATATTTAAAATTAAATCGAATTGTCCGAAATTCGTGCGCTGATCGGGCATGACACATTGCACAATAGTGAAGATGATCAAAAGAATATAGAGCAGAATAGAAATTGATTCTTGAAAACATCTTCACTACTGTGCCACGCCTGAGCGCGCAAACTTCAGATAGTTCGATTGATTAACTCTAAAAATTCTTCTCTTATTTAAAAACATACTGTAACCTCGACATTTTGGTATTAGGATTTTCATCTAAAAATGAAGGAATCGTTAATGAAAATCATTCACATAAGTTTGGGACACCATATATATTAAAAGATAATAGCTCTTTTAAATTATTATTTGCAAGTAATTGTTATTATTACGTGTTATTGTAGCAAAAATAAATATCTTAATTTCATTTATTTTCGTTGATAAAACATCTAAATGAATTACACATTGAATTTTAAGATTAATAATATCATTTTTGTTGATAAAACATCTCATAAATGAATTATATATTTAAATGACTTTTAAGATTAATAATACCATTTATAATACATGATTGATATTTGTTTGATTGACGTTCCTTTGATAAATGGTCTTCTTATTAACAAGAACATTACCCCGACATATTTATCACTGATATACAGTGTAATAGGAGCTACTATCGTCGTGCTCTTGCATCAAAACACGCTCATAATGTGCCCAGTCACGTAGTCAATACTTGCGCTAGGATTTGATACATCATACGATGTACTAAGCGAATCCTTCGTAATGTAGGTACATGAACTACGTAAGCAGAATTTTTCTAAATATTCCGTTCAACAAGATTTAAAAAATATTTCTAAAAATTTTTTCGCATTCAGCAAAAATTTTTTATATCAAACAACTCTGTAATTACCGATAAATTTGTAATCTTATATCAATCTTATAAAACGCTACTTATAAATTTCGTGTAAAGTTGTCTGGAAGATTCGAATGAAATTTGGATACACAAATATTCATTTGTCGTAAGTTAGCAGCAAAATATTCTTATGAGTTTATTCGCATTTCACATTTTGCTAGCTTGACGACTTTAATTATCAAATTACGACTCGTTATCTTACATTGGAAAATAGCAGAATAAAACTATGGCGAAAAAAAAACAGCGTAATTAACAGTATTCATCTGAGAAAAATTGTCACTTTGTATGAGATTAAAAATAAAGCGTTTGTAATATAAATCGAGATAATTATACATCCAATAAAATGCCGGCAGCTAATTTTACAAATTACTAATCGAGTTAACTAATGTCATTAAAAAACTAAGATTTTTGCAATAATTTTTTAGAAGCTGCAGATATTTCTTATAAAATTTAGAATAAGACATAATGAATTTAACATAAATAATTAAATGTTTGACCATATATTCTTTTGTACGAAAATGTTAACTTAAATATCTAACAATAAGTTGAATCTTTTTAATTTGCATGCATTAAAATATACATTTTACATAAAATGTTTATAAAATAAATATTTTATTAAATTTCTATGAAATTTTTATGTGTGAGATGAGACTGAAAAATAAAATATTTAACAAAATATTATTTTTGAGGACGATTTTTTTTCCGAATTTGTTGACAATTTTTCAAACGAATTTTGTTATTTTAAACTATTACGTTATTCTGCTTTCATCTTCCTCGTTTTCTGAATTCTGCTTGATATTCGATGGATCGCTTCAGCGAAACTTGCTCCGCGTTTCGTTGATTTTCCGTCTCCCATACTGGCAACTCCGACGATAGTTTCGCATGCACGTGCACGCATGCTCTACGAACTTGTTGCTACGGCTCCCTTACCTACTTTTGCATAAACACGGTATGAGATTCTACATTCTGTGTAGAGAAACAACTGTGTGCCAAACTTGCGAAACAGATCAATTAAGTTAAGAATCCGTCACTCCGCAGTCGCGAACGTGCCCGCGCGAAATTTAATGAAAAACTTTCACAAAGAGCAACAATGGCTTTCTATCTGAGGAAAGTTGTTATTTAGATTTATAATAATATTTCTTCAAGAAAATTATATAACTAATTATATCATATAATTCGACTGTTATATCAATAACTTATTTTAATAATATCTCTTATTTGAATAAAATCAATGAAATATTTGGCATATATTTTACAAAAGAAAATGTTAATTCAAATACATATAAAATCCTATTTGCAAAAATTCCTAATGTTTCCACTGCGATGTAACATATGATAGTATTTAGAGTGTACTAGCACTAAATTCGCTACATATGTATGTGTTTTTCCAGATTAAAAAAAAAATCTTTTCAGAGATAATATCTTTTTTCACACAGTAACTTTACAAAAAAAAAAAACAATGATTTTGCTGAAATATCTAAAAATTTAGGTAGATACAAATTAAAAAAAAATTGGACCATCAAAATAATGTAGGAAACTCATGCATGATGAACAATGTTGCTAAAAGTTGACAGTCTTAACACGTTTGAGCGTCTTACATAATTATTTTAAATCTATAAACATAAATATTTTTATAGTCCAATAAAATTATTTTGAAATTTATACAGTTTTAGCTAAATTTTTACATACTTCAGCAAACTAGTTCTTTCCGTGTTTTTATCTCCGGCATGGTATATATACGATCTTCATTTATTTTTCGTGCTTCCTCGCGGCGCGGGCGCATCTATATCAACGCATAAAGTGCGCAATGTACGTGATCGTTGCACCCGCGTCAGACCTCGGTTGCGGCGCTTGTCGTTGTCTTTACAAACTTGTCGCGGCACTTAACTGCGATGTGTTACGCACACCGCTGCACCATGAACTTTTGTCCCCGCGGGGTTACGTGCTCGCTAGACGATTCAATTAGGGTCGTTCCCCTGCTTTTGACACTTTGCTCGGCGAAGGAAAAGCGCGGCGCTATACACTCACCACATCTCCGCGGAACGTCACGCGACAGGTCGTCGTTGCACGCGAACGACATGTCGCCATCGTAATCACGAGTCTGCATACATAGAGAAAAGTTTCGTGCCACATGGGGCTCCAGTTAATTTCTGCATTTGAAATCGCCAACTGCTATACCAATATGACGTAGGAACGCTTGCAACGAGAGAAAATGTTGAACGAATATCTCTCTCTACCACGAAATTATACCTTCAAATCCCTCATCGGAAAAATAATTTTGCTAAAATATCTAAAAATTCAGCTAGATCTATCTGAAATATCTAAAGCTGTAGACAGTATAGATCTGAAAATAATTTTATTGAACCATGAAAATAATTACGTATAGGAAACTCAAGTGTAATGAGCAATATGCGCCAAAAAATTAATACTCTAATCACCAGCCTAAGCATTCTATATAATATTTTGATAGTTTAACACAATTATTTTTAGATTTATATCTAAGTTAAATTTTTAGATACTTCAGCAAAACCATTCTTTCAGTGCTCAGATTGTAAATAATATGATTCTTACTTACTTGACTACATATATTGTTTAAAGAAACGTGGAAAAAACGATTTTGTGGAAATATCTAAAAATTTATTTAGATACAAATCTGAAAATAGTTTTGTCGTACTATCAAAATAGTTATAATGGAAATTCAAGCATAATGAGCATTGCAAAAACAAATTTGTGTATCAACCAGCTTGAGCGTCCTACGTCATTATTTTAGTAGTTTAACAAAATTATTTTCAGATCTGTATTTAGCTCAGATACTTTAGCGAAATCGTTCTTTCTATAAAAGTAAAAATTTATATAATGTCAAATAATATTTTAGCATACAATTTTTTCCTACTATTTTTTTATTAATTTAGGAATAATTTCAAGTACAGAAATATACAAAATTTACAAACTCCTTTAATTAATACAATGAAATATAACAGCAAAATATAACTGAGCGTTAGGAATAATTGTAAGTTTTATTCAAGATATTTATAGCATTTAATCAAATATAGTTTTCTGCGACTATATAGCAAAGATTACTTTAATCTAACTTATCATCAGTGATATCGTTTATTCAGAAATGTCAGAAGTACAGTAATGTATTTAAAATTGAAATTAATATAGAATTACTACATGAAAATGTACAAGAGAAGATAAATGTCGAATAATTTAAAGTGTATTCGCACTAAGTGTCAGTGATTCACTATATAGAAAGTTACAATTGGCTGTTATTAAATTGCATGTTCTACCCACTGAACGAGTGTTAATATTAGCATTTCCTGGATGCTTGGGTGAAGCTGTGTCTATATAGAGTACAGTCTATGTACCTATGTCGTCCGCCGGAGAAAATGGGTAGTACATACGTTGAATATATTGCGCGAATATCTGCTCGGTACGCGCATTCTATAAAATCATTATTAATAAATACTAAATTATTTTGGATTATTTTATTCTCTTACGGTTGCTGTTAGATAAATTAAAAAGAAATATCCCGGAGAGAAATTAGATTTAATCAAATATTATTGGTGCAAGATCATAGTAATAAAACTCGACTATTAATTTCTATAAAGTTGTCACTATCCATTTAGAATGAATGAGATATCATATATTCTCTCTCTCTCTCTCTCTCTCTCTCTCTCTCTCTCTCTCGCCCTCTCTCTTTCTCTGTTTCTCTCTAAAGTATCGAATTAAAAAGAGATGATATAATTATAATTCAATTTTTTTTATCTATTACATCTATGTACGAAATCTACACTCAGAAAAAAGTTTTGTTGATATATGACCAACAAAAAGTTTTTCGTTGTCCTAACCAAAATTTAGTTATGCTAACAAAATTTTTTGTTAGAATAACATAAAAGTTCTTGTTAGTCACATATTCTAACAAAAACTTTGTTGTCCTAACCAAAAATTTGATTAGAATAACCAAATTTTGGTTAGGACAACGAAAAACTTTTTGTTGGTCATATATCAACAAAACTTTTTTCTCAGTGTATGATTAGACTGATTAGTGATGCATGAGGAATTTTACACAGAAAAGATTCGAGAAGAATGACTCAAAAAAGCCAGAGGAGATTCCTGTCAAAGATTAACAAGACATGTACTGACAATGTTGAATTGTTATCGCACTCCTGCGCACTTCTATCCACGCTTCGGAGTTCTCGTATTCCCTAATCCGATGAATCTTCTATCGCGCGTACTCTCGAAATTTCTCTGTATAGTTCGAGAAATAGAGTGCGTTGGTTGAACACAAAAGGCAACTACGCGCAAACGCTTTTACACGTCGAACTCCAAAAATACGATCGTCGCCGCTTGCACTTTCTCCCAGAGCGTTTCACGCACAGTGACGAGGGTGATATTTTTTTTTTTTTTTTTTTGGAAATTGACTCAACCACGATGCGACGGCACATTTTTCGGCTCGCGAGCCTCACCTGGAAATACGCGCGTCGCGATTTGCGGTGGTAAAGCATGGTCGCGTCGACGCGCCCAGCTCGGCCTTTTTTCGCCGGACGCACGCGATACGCCTGTCAAACGAAAATGCTGAACGACGCGACGGTGCGGTGGTGTGCCGCAGCTTGAAAAACTGGTGCCGATAATAACAGGGATGCAACGCAGTCGAGATAAAGCGGGTGGTCGATCCGGCTGCGCATTCCTGGCGCCGCACATCGATTTTTGGCTCTTTCCTCCAACCATTTTCGGACCGTCATCAATTCCGAAACAAATGATTTGATCTCGGACTTGCGCGCGCGGATCGGAAGAGCCGGAAATTTTTATCTCTCCAACGCGTCTGCGACGGATAAATTTTCTCTTTCCAAAATTTAGTTTCGCGGTCTCACTGAAAAAAAGTTTCACAAAACTGTTCTTTGTTGAAATAACGAGACTAAAAGGTTCAAGCGCTTCTATGTCGTGTACGTTCTCCGGAAATAGAAGAGATTTTCCATGACGTACTTTTAATGAAATTGCATACTGCAAATGCTCAAAGATTCTATTATGGTTCTCTTAAGGATTTTGCAATGAACTAATCAATAACTTTAATTTTGTCTTTAACAATCAAAGTGGTAAAAATTACTTATGAATTCGTCAGTGTTATGTTATAAGTAATTATATATATTAAAGTAATTAGGCAAAAATACCATCTTTTTTTTAAGTTCTAACATAATACAGTACGGAAAGAATTTTGCTGAAATATCTGAAAATTTCACTAAATATATATTAAAAAATAATTTTGTAGGACCATTAAAATTTTATATAATAATATTATAATTTTGTAGAGAACTCAAACGTGACGAGCAATGCCGCAACAAATTTTTATATTCTAGCAATTAACTTAAGCGTTCTACATAATTATTTTGATAATTAATTATTTTGATAATTATTTTCATAATTCAACAAAAGTATTTTCTGATCTATTGCCAAAAAATAATTGCATTTTTGGATTATTAACGTATCCAAGTTGTTTTAAATGACTTTTTCAACGCTCGATTTCGTCATCTTAAGATTTTTAGCAACCTGAAAATCCACCTCTTGCATCGTTAAACGCCGATTGGATTTGATCAGTACGTTTATTTTATCGTCATCAACTTCGATTAAACTTCCTGAGCGTAGTGCATTTTTAACATCAAAATCACCAAATCGAAATTTAACAAACCAATTCTGACATTGTCGTAATTTTAAGGCATCTTTATTATACACATCGATAACTTTTTATAAACTTGCACAGCATTCCTTCTTTTTTTAGAAGTAATACAGCAAAATATGAGAATGTTCTTTTTTCGATTTTTTATTTTGAAACGACTCCGAACAAACATTTTGTTGATAACGAAATCGTGCCCTTCCGTTTTCAAAAACAGGTTTGAACTGTCAGTTATGAAGTTACATAATAAATTTATGGTCTAAAATGAAATTAGTTATTTTTTAGGACATACATGTCCGCAATGCAAGTAAACGCAATTACTATTTGGCCAACCCAATATATCAAGCTAAATTTTTAGACAGGTATTTCAGCAAAATCATTTTTTTCATATGAGAAAATAAATTCTTAACTAGACGAAAAAAATAATAAAAATAAAATAATAAAGCGTTCATTCATAAAGCAAAAGATGTAAAGAAGAAATTCTTTACATATATATTATACATTCCGATAAATGCGTTCATAATATTGCGATTGCGACATTAAATTCTCACAGGTGCACAGAAAAAAAGACTATTCTTAAATCAACCATAATATATTCATATATAAGGAAAAATATTATAATCTTGCTTCAAAGATATCAATCTTGATTTGATTGAATTTGTATTGATATAAAATTTTTAATTGAGCAAGTCTTGAACTGCAAAGTAATACCTACTTGCATCAAAACAAATTTAATCAAATCAAGATTGATATCTTTGAAGCAAGATTATAATATTTTTGCTTATATATGAATATATTATGGTTGATTTAAGAATAGTCTTTTTTCTGTGTGATATTCGTGATTGTATCTCACGCGAAAAACGTCACGATACAATACTATAGTGATAACGTATCTTTGCATTCGTACTTTTGTACGAATCGTGGCGCAATCACGAATTCGTGTTGATTTCAAGCGAGTAATTGCCAGTGCACTACCTATTTCTTTTCTCTTTCCACTTGGTCCTTTGAAAATCGCATTGTCCCTCCGCGATTGCACGCAATCCTTCGATCTCTATATAGAGACCCGCGAGTATTGCTGAGTGACATTTATACACTGACGACTGTTCGAAGTTAGCTATTCTAGCGACGCAGCGGTGATCAATAGACAATCTGACACAGCATGTATCGAAATCAGAGTAATTACACGGTTGCGATACCTATATAGGGCAACATTAATCTTGCGCCTCGATGTATCGCTATGCAGCTTGAAGGTTCAATTAATAGTTAATTAATGTACATAAGGTACAGTTATGAGAAACATCGCCCAAAGAAAATCTAATGCATTGCAAATTGCAAACAGCTCACTTAATATAAAGTGGCGGAAAAAATGAACTACTTTTGCTTTGTCTTTTCTCCATTCATTATCTTTGTTATTAACTTTTTAAATTTTTTATCGTTTATTTTGTATTACAATGTCTTCTCTTTTTCTTTATCTCGTTGCGAATATTAAAATATTTTCATCGAATTTTTAATGCAACATTTACTTCTCGATTGTTCTATATATACACGGAAAGAACATTTTTGTTGAAGTAACTAAAAGTTTAGCTAGATACAGATATGAAGATAAAAAAGATGTTAAAAAAATCTTTATTCAAAAAGATGTAAGTAAAAAGAACAGCGTGTTTTGTAGATTTTGATCTTTTAGACACGATAAAATTAGTAAAAAGTTCATAGCGTTGGGGAACACTTCGAAAATTGAGTATGGACATGGTGTATTTATCCAAATTTTAATGTTCTTGCTTAATTTTTGAGAAGTTCCCTAAACGCTACAGACTTTTTAATAACTTTCGTATAATCCAGGAGATCAAAATCCAATTAAAACACTGTTCCTTTTACTTACACCTTTTTAAGCATTAATCGACTACTTTTTAACATCCTTTTTTATTAGATTCAAAATAATTATGTAAGATACTCAAACTGACTGCTAGAATGCTTAAACTTTTTGCAGTATTGCTTCTCATATTTGAGTTTCCTATATTATTATTTTAATGATCTAATAAAATTATTTCGAGATCTGCATCTAGCTCAATTTTTTTAGATACTTCAGCAAAATCATTTTTTCTGTGTAGCAAAGGTGATTTGAATTCCATATAGAATAAAGCATTAGAAAGTATTCATTAGAAAGAATTCTCTTATTATTTTTGTCTACTATTTTTTATAATTATCAGTATATACTGTTAAATCTATTAGTATCAAATTTAACCTAATGTGAATCGTTACTAAATATATCGTTATTTTATATTAAAACGTTATTTAAATTTGATACATAGTGTCAAATTGACACTGTACAGTGTCAAATATAACCATTGTTTTAATATCAAATAACGATATAATTGAATAGAAGCAATGGTGACACTTTAGGTTAAATTTGACACTATAGATTTAACAGTGTATGAGTATTTTTTTTACTCATGAGAATACATATTAAAAAATAAAATAGTTATTAAATTTTGCTAAATTATTTAAACGCTATGTATATATTCTTCAGATAAATCTCGCATTGATTCCATTCTATATATATATATACAGGGTGTCTCGCGAGACCTCTGCCAAACGCTTTTTGTAGACAGAGCGAACTAAACTGAATCGAAAAGTCCTTTACCATTTTGCAATTTTTTCAATAGTTAACGAGATATCAATTACTAAAAATTGCCGAATATTTGTCTTCAATAATTTTTTACTCAAACACTACCAACTTTATAGAAAAACAAGAGACAAAAATTATTTATTTTCTTCTTATGGAGTTCTAAGAATTTTTTCAGAATTTTTTATCAACTTTTTAGTACTGTATTTTCTTATTTACAATTATTTTTACTAACATGAGAAAATAGTATTAAAAAATTATGAAAAAATTCTCAGAACCTTATGAGAAGAAAATAAGCAATTTTTGTCTCTTGCTATTTTTCTGTAAAGTTGATAATATTTGAATAAAAAATTATTGAAGATCAATATTCAGCGATTTTTAGTAATTAATATTTTATTAACTATTGCGAAAATTGCAAAATGATAGAGGACTTTTCGATTCAGTTTAATCCGCTTTATTTACACAAAAGCGGTTTGCCAAAAATTGTGGAACACCCTGTATATAATATTCATACTATTCATGTTTAATCCTACTTAAGAAACTGTAGGTGTTTATTTCCGCGTTCCCATTTTGATACATCTATCAAAGCTTAAACATAATTCACAGCTATTAGTTCGTAATATGTTTAGAAAACGAACATCAAAGCAGCCATTTTAATGACGATGATAGACGTTGAGAGAAATTCACGTAGCAAAGACAAAAGCAGCGAGATCGTAATCTGCTTTGCTGGCAATGGTGTAGTAAGTTCGAGGAAAGATTCGGTACGAATGACTGATCGGGAAACAATTTCAACACGTGCGACGTTATATGCGCGTCCACACTCCGCGATGATGCTTGCATCGCGTGGCGCATTTACTCCAAAATAGCCACTTAAGACAGGCTGACGCCACACGGGAGTAACTCTCGTGTGGTCTTTTTCCGCATCCCTTTATGTGGTCACCTGTGACGTAATCGGCTTACTCTACCTCTCGTTCAAAATACAGAATGATTCAAAAGGAAACGTTGATATTTTTCATGAAGTAATATTATTAATTACTAATTGTAAAACTGAAATTGATATTTTATGAAGTAATATTATCAATTATTAATAATAACTGAAATTGATTCTGACCGAAATAAATTATTATTATTTTTCAAACAATGACAACGTAAAATTTCCATCGTATATATCTTTAGATTGTTGCATTTTACATTTAATTATCATAATTTTTTAAAGAAAACAAGCCACAATTTTATGAATTATTTCAAAATTTCGAAAATAAATCAACATTACAGATTTTGAATTTTAGCTAATTTTTTCTTTTTCTTTCTTCATTTTATCTTTTAAATTATGTGAAAGATAAATATGCGAAACGACATGCTCGCTCGTATTTTAAATACTAACGCTCACATAAAACAATGTCCAGATGAATCTAGATAATGTCTTCACGTACGAATTGCACAGTATGTATATTGACATTGGCATATCTCATTTATAAAATAGGAAATGTAGTGCTTTTGCAATTCCAAATTTTATTTTGTTAAAACATTTACAGAATTATTAAAATTAATCAGTAATTAATTTGTATTTCTTATTAAAATTCACAATAATTAATATTATGATAGAATTTTATCTTTGTAGCTTTTTATCTCTTGCGCAAAATTAAGATACACATTAATAGATATGAATTTTTCATGACTTTGTCTCTTTGAAACATCGAATTTTTCTTCTGAATCATCCTGTATGCGTCGCGCACCAATTTAATGCATTTCAAAGTCGGTGTTGTGGCGGACAGGCTCAAAGCGTGTACATGATGACATCTATTCGCAAAGCTGGCTTCGTCTCGGTTAATTTTAAAAGTTCTGTAATATATATATATATATCGGAGCGCGATGAAAACTTTCTAATTTTTTACTATTGTTTATTTTAATTACACTTTACTTTAATTAAAATCTAAAATAGAAGAGAATATATTATAATTACTTTATTGAGGTTTTATCTTATCATACTATTATTGGAAGGGACATATCATGAGAATTATATCAAATTTTACATAAAAATAAAAATAGTATAAAAAGAAAAGAACTAAACACGAACAATTTAATATATTTGTAAGTTCAAAGAAAGATTTGTGTAAATGCATCTTACCAAAAGACCTGACATACGAATTTATCGCATCCAATTTTTATATAACTTCAATCAGTGTAATGTCAGATATTATCTATCAAATGCCACGCACACGTTAAACCATCGACAGCGGAACATATATAAATTTAGAATCATCCACAGCTGGAAACTTTCCTTCGATAAACGTTATCATGAATAATAGACGTAGGAAACTTATCCAAACTGCATTACCACAGAATGCTATTAGACAAAGTTTGATAGTTACTTCTTCCTGCTAGATTGCAGATTATTAAAGTCGTTAGAAGCATGAATCTGAACCAAACAGAAAAATCCTTTATCACGGAAAAACAGGTGTAGATTTATAATTACAGATGATCGGAAATATAATTTGGTTAAACATTTGTATATACTAGAAATAAGCTATTACATATTTTATACAAAAAAAAAATGATTTTGCTAAAGTATCTCAAAATTTAGGTAGATGTAGATCTGCAATTAATTTTATTGGAATATCGAAATAATTATGTAAGAAATTGAATTATAATGAGCAATGCTGCGAAAAGTTTTCACATTCTGACAAGTTTGAACGTCCTACATAATTATTTTAATAGTCTAACTAAATTATCAGATCCAGTATTTAGCTAAATTTTTTATTTCAGTATCTAGCTAAATTTTTAAATGCTTCAGCAAGACCATTCTTTCCGTGTACGTAATGTTTCAGAGCATAAAATTCACATCTCTTTTTATTCATTGGTTTCATTACGCAACGGAATCGCGCGTGACTTTATAGTCAGATTTACGTCAGCAACATGAACATCACTAAGGAGTCATCGCGCCCGTTCTGCAACCGGCTTAACGAGCAAATACATGACATGGCGGAAACGACCCGCATCCTTGTCGCAGCAACGGAAATCTTGACAGATCCTTTTACGGGCCTGTATATCACGTATCCCAGTGGGGGCGTGCATCCAACAGCAGCGGTAACAGCAGCAGCAGCAGCAGCACCAGGCGGTAGCAGCAGCAGCAGCAGCAGGCTGCTGAGACCCGATCTGTCGCGCGTGCCATAAAATACGGCGTCGATCGTACGTGTTGCCGCACACGGCGATACGTGACCAAGTCCGCACATCGATTCTGCCTGCAGGGAATCAATACAACGATTCCGCCACATCTAACGATCTCTCTCTTGGCGCACAGAGATAGGACGCGACTTGATGCGGTTCCAAAATCTAGCTAACAACAATAATTTCGCGGACAGTATAGTCGTCGTATAGTATCATCTCATCACTGTGATGCACTTGATCGACCGAATACCGCGTGATATATTATAGCGACATTCTAAGAGCACGTCTGCACGATTCACGGTGATCATATCCAAATTGAGGTAATCACCAAGGAAGCGTTACGAATGAATCGTACACGAATCTCAAAGCAGAGTCCCTTGTCCGGCCTATAAACTAATAATTCCGGGTCCTGTCGTGCAATCGATACTGCTAGTAGAAATACTGACGATATCTCCCCATTACTGACAGTATCGATCGCATACGGATGAGATGCGACGTATCTTGTCATTAAAGTAAAATGATGTACTCTCTCAAAATAGATGCGGCGTAACTGGGTCAAGACTCGATTTTCCAGTTATGCAACAACGTGAACTCTTAGACGTTTAATGAAATGCCAGAAGATGATCGAACGAACATAAATCTCGTAACGTAACGTAATTAGAATACTAATTATTTTAATAGAATTCATATTTCTAATACAGATAATCAGATAATAAAATATACATGGAAAGAATTAACAATTTTGTTGAATGTAAAAGTTTAGCTTGATATAAATCTGAAAATAATAATTTTATTGAACCATCTTAAATGATTACATAAGAATCTCAATCATGATAAGCAATGCTGCAAAAAGTTTGGATATTCTGGAACTATTTTGAACGTTTTGCATAATTATTTTAATAGTTCAATAAATTATTTCCTAATTTGTATCAACCTAAATTTATATATAATTCAGCAAAATCATTCTTTACATGTACCAAATAATTTATGACCGTTTCTTTTTTTAGGTTAACATTTTTATGTAAAAGATAGAATTTATAAATTTTTTGACTGTTCAATAATGATGTTTTTTATACATAAAATATTTGATTTTTCATAACTTTATTGTTATATTAATTTATTCGCTTGGTCCTCTTATTCACTACAGGAAATAAGAAACATTAATACATGTACTGCTAATGTTAAACAATCTATAGGACATTAAAAATAGCACGTAAACATCTAGTAGAATTAATTGTATCAAATATTTCATAATAACGACGGAAAAATTTATTGGATATTGATATTAAAGATTTATGACGAGGGAAAGAATCTCCCATCGTTCACATGATGCACCTCTTACGGAACACATAAAAATTGGGCTGCATTGTAACGGTGATATATCGATATATATCTGTATCTCTGTATCAAACCGGAAGACGCCAACGGCGACGTTTTCGTAGAAAGAACTCCATGCTGGGGTTATCATATCCCTCACTTTTCTTCGTGACGTCTATATACGCTTCGTACATTATATGATAGAAATTGCCATCCATCCCTGTTCGCGCACCATTTTATGACCGAAACTATCTTGCTCTCAGCTAACCGCTCTTGCACTAACCGCGGCGTTCGTCATCTCTCTTCGATAGTGAATGCAGCTGTAAGCCAAAGATTTTTACGTCCGTCGATATCACGGACAATTGCAAGAACCGCGAACCGCTTTGCGGAATCTCGCTGACCGGTGGACATTTCTAAAATGGCTCCTTCTTCGTCGCGTCACCAGCAGGAAATTCGGAAGATAAAATCGGAACGATTGTAAGAGTTCCGAGACATCTCTTGAAATATCCTATAAAAGTTTCCATTTAACAGAAAATAAAAATCACTTTAACGATCTTGCCGTAATATTTTAAATAAAAGCAAGTCATATCATCGGATATCACGACTGTAATAAACCGCGAGATATTAGATAGTTTTTACTACATTTTTATTAGTGAATTTACGGCAATTAAACTACTGACTTTGCGATGAATATGTTCGAATGTTAAAAGTTAGTGTGGTTTGCTTGTTATTTATTTATGTTATTTATGTTGTGCACGCGACGTGAAATGAGTTCGTATTTAAGCGTAGAAAGTCGTGATCACACCGCAGATACTCTGTCAACCATTTTCCCTTCCTTCCTTGTCATTTACTTGCACCTTTGAAATACTTTATTAAGTACTTTAACGCTGTAGTAAATACCTGACCATACTGACTAACGCGTTCAACTTTCCCATTCCTTCCCTCTTCTATCTCACTTACTTTACTCTTTCTTCGACCTCTCTCCTCTTTCGCACATCACGACCCACTTTCTCGGAAACATTAGAATTAGCCGTGAAATTAGCATATTCAGAAGTTTCGCAGTTTAACGGATGAGTCCCACAACGCGCGCAAGTTGAGCAACCTATTACCAAGCCGAGTGGACGTCTTAAAGTAGCTCGTACAAATAATGTAGCCACGTCGTCGTGTCTTCCGAGCAAAAATCTCGCCGAACTCGGTAGATGTTGATTGGACGAGCCGAGTTCTGTAAAGTTTGCGAGCGAAGAGCGCGAATGAAAGTACCCATTACAGTTGAACGCTAATGCCACGGAGATTATCGAGCTCGTAATCAGATGGGACAGACGCGGTAGTACAGCTCGAGTTTGAGCAGACGCCTCGATACGGACCATAAGCTTGTCAAAAAATGGAAATTGCGCGAGTAACGATGTTTCTAATTTCCAATTTATTTTTCGCGAGTTAGACTTTTATCCCAAGTTACATTAAATTTTATGTTGGCTTCGCGATGAACTTCATTTAATCTTGAAAGTTTCGCGAGAGTCACCAAATTTAATATCTTCTTAAAAGTATAAATTCGAAACTCTTTAAGTTATTATAATAATTCATCAAGATCGTATCAAAAGTAACAGTCATTATGTAATAACTTGTTAAATTTAAACATTCATTGCACATAAAAAAAATAATAATAAATGCAAAAAATAATAAAAAAGAAAAAGAAAAGATATGTATGTACTGCAACAAATAACACTAATTATAAAAATCTAAAAATAAAAATATAGAAAAGAATATTAATTTCATTAATGATATCCTGTCAATTTTATTATAACGTTTTGATATCAGCATATAAACGATAGTCGGTTGATTGCTATATTTTTAAAAATCTTAATAATTACTATTAAGTTAGAGGGAAAAATTTAACGAAAAATGTAGTAATGAGAGAGAGCTAATAACTTAATCGGTTCTTTATTTTCAAGATATTTCATAATTTAATTTGATTCTTTGCAAACAAGAAGGTTGCTTTAACGAGTTAGTGAAATTTTTGTGAAACAGTTCTTTAATAATAGTTTCAAAAATTATTAAAAAATTTACAAAACAAAAACTTTTAGAGAGAACTTTCATTATTTCATAAAGAATAAATAAGTGATTCCCGTATACGCTGTGATTTTGATTCTTTGACGTTTCTTCGTTATTAATTAAATTTTAACGCCATCGAAGGCAACTTTTTCCTTCTTCAACGGAGGAAAAGTATTTATCCAATGCCTACCTTCCGACGGGAACACTTGTGTGATTTCCATTGTCAATCAGTTAAACGCATTGAATTACTTGTGCTTTATTCAGAAGTCAGTTTCATTTTAACAGCAATTCTTCGGAGTAACGAAACTTTTATTCTACATCGATTTTATTACATCGTATATTATTTCCCTACGCTGTTATACTTTAGCAAAATTGTTGTTATAATTTGTTTTTTTTTTAAATTAGCTACAATGTTAAAAAAGTAACTATAAAAATACTATAAATTAAAAGAAATTTCTATTCATTTTGAAACATTGCTGTATAAAAATATTTATAAGAGATCTATAAAACAATTAATAATAAAAATTTCCATATATCTACAATTACAAGATGAACAACTACCAACAGATTCATTTTCTTGAGGCTACTGGTCTGAGCTCTTTTGGCGTCAGCTGGACCGACTGACAATGAAAGACCGATCGTCAAAATTGCAATCTACCCTCGACGCTATGATCGAGTGGTGGAAATCGTTGCTTCTTCGCCAAGTACAATTAGCGGTAACTGTCGGCGAGTTAAACTTGTAATTAAACTTCTTCTTTAATCGTCCTATGTGATTGGGGCTGTCAGTCGAAAGCAGATTTCGCCACTCATGAGAACTGCGCTCCTGCTGCGATGGGAATTAGTGTGCAGCCGTTCAATTTTGAAGCCGGCATCTCATTTTAGGAGATACTAACATCGCAATGGAAACTTCACAGATAGAGCAGTCAAAGATAATGAACTACGAAATGAAGATGTTGAAAGGACGCTTGAATTGAAAGAGTACTTAATCAACGTAATTAATTTGAAAAAACATTGTGTGATAGAATCAATTACAATGTGTATGAAGCAAGCTATTTGCAAAATAAAATATAATCGATAAAAAAATTTTAACTATAAAATAGAATCAATAGATTTAATAGAAAAAATGTTTAATATGATAAAACCGTGTGAATTTATCTTTAAGCTGTGACCAACTAAAAGCTAAAATCTTTTCATTATTACGATCGGAAAACTTTAAGCCTAATTTCAATAGATATTAATTAAGGATATTATTAATGAACGCATTTCACGACGTGTCTAAACTTTCAATAAGAAACGCTATCGAGTTAGAGAATCTTAAAGAATCATTAACTTAAAAAATTTTATATATGTAGCATTTTACAATACGTTTCGTTCATAAATAAATAAGATAATTTATTACGAATTTTATCCCATTTATTTCTATGATTATCTACTCTTAAAAAAAAAATTGGTTTAATGCGTCAATCAACGAACAGTGCATATTGGTGCAATTTTTTATTTATCCTCATTCGCTTTGCTTGAATTCCGATGAATTTTCGCGTAACGATACCCCGAAGCAATCGCTCGTGATCATTTATAATTGAAAAGCGGTAGCGCGTACTTCTCTATTGTTGTAAAAGAGTGCACGGAAGTGATCGGATTAACTTCCATTTTTACTTTGCTGGTATCTCGATTCTCGATGACAGCACTCTGCCGCTGCTTCAAATCGTCGCTTGTTTTCCGAAAAAATCCAGATTTCATGGAAATTCGTGTCACTCTTGTTATATAGCGGAGATTTCGCGCACATGCCAACTTCATATGAACTATGAAAGATCAAATTTTTCCGACTTCGTCCTTCATATTCCGATTTTATCCTACGTACATTCTGGGCTAGCCGAATTTGTCGTTGCATTTTTCTTTATTTCGCACAGTTTTGTACCGTTGCTATTTCGTTGTACGTTTGATGCTGCTAGTACAGCATTTTACAGTTCTATACGTCTATCGAAATGTATACACTGATTATGGTACCGATTCTACGCCAGCTTTTCAGAAACATTTACCAAGAACAGACCAAGTAGAGTCAATAGGTTCAGGCGTGAAGGAGCAATTGACGATATTGGATCAAGTAGTGAATTAGTTTGTCGAGTTCGAGCGCGGTACATAATTGAGTCTAACTTCGCGGTGAAGTCTGTCAGGCCGAAACTCTGCCTAATGGCAGTATAGACGTTGTATAGCCTTCATGGTGAGTAATGGCTAAATCTATTGCGCCTACATGCAGCACGACAGTCGCGTCGCGAGGTTGATTAAGTGTTATTAAACTTTGGACTTAAGAAATAAGAGCTATTAGAGAACATATCATCAACAAAGACGCAATCTCTTAATACTTAAACAGCAGTGAAACTCAGGATTAAGTGCATACAAGAAATTTATAATAGGTACATAGAATTATGAAAGTTAACAGATATCAAAACGGAAGAATTAATTTAATTTATTCTTCTTATTTTTTAAACAGAATTATTTTTCACAATAACTAATAAAAAATTATTAGAGTAAAAATGCTAGTATATTTTAGAAAAAAATTAAACAATGTCGTGGCTTATTTTGAGCTTATAATTATATATATTGACACTTCACCACTGAGGGTTTATTTAAATTTCATTGTATTTGTTATTTATTTGATTTGTTAATTTAATATTGTATTTCTGCGTTTTAACACTGAAGAAGGCTTTGTAAACCGAAATGTTTGTATAGAATATTATTTAGTATTTATATTCTTGTGTTAATTATATTAATTTACAGCTATTCTAATTATAAGCTCGAAACAAGCCACATTGTTTAATTTTTTACAAAAAATTATATTAATTAAAATAAAAAAGAACCATACTATATCAAGTTTTATTAATAAAAATATCTAAAATGTTTAGCTTCTCTCAATAATTTTTTTTCCGTATTATATATTCTTTTAATCATACAATGAGAGAAAAATTTTTAGTAGTTGTAACTATATAATTATATGTTACCATAATTATGATATTATTATTACTTAATGTAATAATAATAACTATGTGTACTAATAAATATACATATAGTTGGTACAAAAAATAACTATAAATTATAATTAAATTATAGTAATTGTTACTATATATTTTTATGGTAATAACAATTAAAATTTGTAGTTATTTTCAAAATCATTTATATGTATCAATTTTTTATAAACTATGTGCTATTAATTGCTATTAACATTATAGATACTCATTTCCTATATTTTGCTGCTGCTCAGTACCCGAATGGAAAAGCAGCCTTTCCTCCTAAGATAAATTTTCAAGCGCATGAGGGAACGCCGTGTCATCGTATAGACACTAGTTCGAACGGCATTATCCTTTCAAAAACTACGACGTACTCTCGTTACCTTCCCATCAGTCCAATCGTAAAATGAGATCCGCTTCGACACCATTTTTCCGGAGAGCGCCGTCATTCGACTGCCCATTGTGTTAGGACTGCGGGCACGATCGAGGATCTCCCAAACGTCATCTCGAATCCCGAAACGCGCGACAGCCCTACGGGCGCAGTGCCCAGGATCTGAGTTTTCTCACGTACGTGACGACATTCTGGGACATTTCGTGGTAATTTCATTGGCCGAGGTACGAAGCTAGGGTCGAGTCGCCGTTGCCGGGTTCGCGAGTGCATCGTCTCCTTTAATATTTCCTGCTTTTTGTGCAGACAGTTATTCGACTCCGTTCTTTGTCTACTTTTTCACCAGCTATACAGCTCATTATGTTGTCGAGATGTAGTCTAGCGTACAAACATATCTCTTCCAACTTCATAATTAATTCTTTTGCGAGATATATATAAATATAAGGCATTCATTGAAATGAAAGGAGAGCGATAATTTACGTAAAATAAGTTTGCAGAAATTAATATACAGCTACATCATTAATT
>NW_017297166.1:1430208-1559581 GCF_001594075.2 Trachymyrmex cornetzi | reverse complement strand
ATTTTTATACACTGAGAAAAAATATCCTAAATTTTAATAAATATTTATTTGAATAGTACCAACTAAATATTTATTAAAAATAAAAATATCTTTATTTGGTACAAAAAAACATTAATTTGATTTAACAATCACTTCTTTTTATTAAGTAAATATTTATTTATTGTAAGTAAATGACTAAATGTTTAGTTGGCAGTATTCAAATAAATATTTATTTAAATTTAGGCAATTTTTTTCTCAATATACCTATTGATTGTAAATTATGTGGACGTTATTCTCGGCGAAAAATCATTGCAAACGATTAAAAAAGTATTCTAAAGTTCGAAGTTTATACTTTAACATACTTTTAATTGTTTTCATATTTAGTTCTACAGAATTAGGGAGATAAAAAATTTTTGCCATTATTTTTTGGCAAGTTTCAAGCTTAGTTGTAAGAAATACAGGTTTAGCTTCAAAGTCGCGTAATTTGATCAAGAAAAATCGTAAGTAAATATTAAAAAAAAACATTTTGTAGATAAATCACTGTACTTTTCTGTAAAAGTATTAAATTTTGTGAAAACAAATTTATTATCAAGCTGCAAACTGTTGAATGTATAACGTAATTAATAATGTTAAGGAACATAATATGATCTTTGCTAAAATATATACAGAACTGTAAAGATACAAATTTTTTGAAAAATGACCAAAAGCATGTCAAAGTACAAATTACAAGCCTTGATATACTCTTTTATTTTTTGTCTGCGATGATTTTTCACCTAATTTTGATGATCTGAAAATTATGCAATTTTAAACGTTTTTGAAAATGTCCTCTATTTTTTATTGTGTATATATATATTTATACATATATAACATCTACTAATATATATCTACACGTATACGTATATGTGAAATATTGATCGAGAGAGTTGGACCAGTCTGCACTATCTGCTTCTGTACTACTGCCTTTCTAAGCTATAGTCGCGGCGGCTTCTACGAAATTCAAAAGTCGATATATCGAAGTAGTAACAAGCGGCTCCCTCGTGATGCAGACTGGTGTCTCTAAGGACGTCTTGCCACATCCGTTCTCCCTTTCCCCTCTTCTTTCTTCCCAATTTCCATGGTCCTGTGGACCTCACCGGGGATATCTCCTGGCAATAAAAGTGCGACGTACTAACTTCTGTTCGCCTTAAAAGTGCGGTCTCACCGTCGGAGGATTTTATGGAGCGATGAGGGTCAGCGGGATGGGTGACGAGGGTTAGTACTTTCGTCGAGGGCGGTGCCCCTTTAAACACGACGGGAAATCTTGTTTCGCACAATGCCACAAAGATTTGCGGTTACGAAAGATGGTGAAGGAGAAAGAGAGGCAAAGGGAGAGGGGCCATGTTCCGGAAAATTATGGTGACCGCGGGAAACGAACACGCGCGATTTATGTTGAACATTCGCGCATCTCTGTTACCCGCTGATTATACTCGAGAAAGGACCGGGACAGAAAGACACGAATTGGAAGAGAAATTATAATGTGGATACACGCTTCCTACGCGACGTCGTTACACAGAGTATTTCGAATGCGAATCATCGGGAGCAATGTTATATTTTATTCTTCACGAGTAGAATATATTATAAATAAAGTTATGATTTAATTTTTTACGATATTACGTATTTCTGTTTACGTTAAATTAATTTACAATCCGTAAATTAATTTAAATTATACATTTTTTATTTTTACAGATCTGAAATAATAAACGCATCCAAAAATATTCGCATATATTACTTGTAAGTAAAAAAAAATCGTGTTGATATTGAAATGTATCCTTCAAAACAAAGTTAATTATTAAACGAGAAAAGATCACGTTATTTTTATCATCACATCATGCAGATTCATTAAACATCGAGCAAATCGCTGTTGTTTGGTCGATATATTCATAAAAAATTCAATCCATCTGTCACTTCAAGCTGAGTTTATGATCGTTCAACAAGGAGTCGCTCTAGAAACAAAGAACAACGTTCTCTCAGCAGTCGTAGAAAAAAGTCCATCGGTATTTGCTTTCACTCGCTACAGAAATCTTGTTTACTCCATGTCGCGCGATACACGTGCAGTCGTTGACTTGTTTTTCCGGATGTAACAATTTTCCTTGTTCAAACAGATGCGAAAGCCGCCCGTCCTGTCATATCACTCGTCCATGACATTTCAGTTATTAAATATACTCGCAGTTGCATGATCGACGTTTTTCACGTTCCATTGACATTCATCATTATGGTAGAAAAATAAATAAAAACAAAGGGCGAGAATGAAAATTGTATTAGCTATTTACAGATTGGTATATGCGTATATATTTATAAAGCGTAAAAAATGAGTTAAAAACCTTTAAATTATAATTTAAAAAAAAGTACGCGTAACTTCCTAAAAAATAAATTATAAAATCAGCCTATTTATTGATTTTTTATAGAAAAATGCAACCTGTAATATAAAATTAAGTCCAAAATAAAAAATCTAATAGGCAGCAAAAATCTTATGTTTTGATATCGCTGAGACTTTTAAAAAGAATTTTAAAACAGTCTTTGATTTAATCAAGTTTTATCTCAATTCCTCTCAAAATCATCCTAAATGGCTTTTTGAAATCCTATGAAATAACCTTTCTCTTTCCACTGCCACAGTTTCTCATCCAGTTTTGTCTTATATGTCGATACAAAACATAAAAAAGCACTTTTACAAAAGTATACTACCGTCACAGCAAACGCGAAACTTCTATAACTCAACGGGTAGTTAGAGCACGGAAATGACAGTATCCATTGGGACTTGAAAGTAATTCAATCGCGGACAACCCATCTCGTAATGCTGTTTCTGCACGTTTCTTTGAACTGTCCGCACGGAGGACTTTCAGAAACTAATTAGTAAACGGCGAGTCAAAACGATCGTTTAACTTTGTAACAACGTGAAACCGACGAATCTTGTAATTAACCATCGCCGCTTTCGCTGGCGTTTCTTAAATAAAATTTACTACGATGAGTTTCATAGTTCAAACCTCAACTTGTAAAATCCTCTCATTGTTGTATATGGAGAATCCATATTAAATTACCTTTCCATTATAAACGATTAAAAATGTTACAAGGATTTTCTCATGGAGTAAACGCATTTTCAGGTAAAACTTTTTTGCAGCAATTTCGAAATAATGTGATAACATCCGCATACATGATTTGTGAAATATTAATGAAATTAAACAACAAAAAACTCCAAAACCAGGGCGAATAATGAAATTAATTGAAACATTAATCAAATATACTATTACTTGCGTTTCATTTCTCTAAATTCGTAATAAAAATATTATACGTCTAACACGAATATTGTAATTAAAATCATATTAATTAAATGATTAATAAAGGTGTCCATTGTATTATACTTTTAACTTATAAAAAAAAGCACTCAAAACAATATTAAATAATTTCCAATATTTTAATTTGAATTGTTTATGAGTGAGATATTAATAGAGTAATATTAAATATCTAAAACAATTTTCAATTGCGTATCATGTTCTTGTAACATGACAGTCATCTCAAATTAATTATTCAATTGTCATTTGATGTTAAAATTTAATATTATTTATAATAAAATAAAGAGCTAAAATTAAAATACACATGAAAATATGATTCAATACGTTTAACATTAATATTACTGAATTACAATAATTGATATATAACGTAATATTCTTCAACACATTTTTATCCTATATAATCTTGACGAATTATATTAAAAACGTATCTTATAAGTTATAAAATTAACTTATAGGAAAAGTTAATATTTGCAAATGAATTCAAGATATAAAAGCAGATAGAATCTTAAAAAAAAACATAACGATTGAATATTTCCTAAAATAGTTCATCACAGATTTAAGTTAATAACGAAAATATATTTGCATACTAATGATGGCACAATTGCACCCGTCACATGATTTATGCGGCTTAACGGATATGTTATTATTACGCGGGAGAATTACAAATTTGCGCTTGCCAGAACGAAATCATTTCCACGCATAGAAATGTATAAACTTGATGAGCCATATTAATCAATAATGCGATAATGTGTAAATACACGACCCGTGAAACATTAATGAAACATTAATTACTATGTTAATACAACTTATTATTATTAACGCTTAATTTCTTCGAATTCTTTTAAAGATGTACACTAAGCATATATTGGTATATACCGCACGGGACGGCATATATATATATATTTCTTATGAAAAAGCAAGTCGAAAATGTTAACAGCAAAATGTTGTGGTATCAATAGTTTTTAAACGGTGAGTCTTAGAAGATGTCCAATCACAGGGCATGAAATTCGCGTCGTCAGGAGCGGCGCAATTAAGCAGCCGATCGCGCGAACGCTTTGATGGATACCGCTAAATACGGCACGATACCGAATGGGCATCGCAAAGTTTCGTGAAATCTCTGTATTAAAATTTACTGCAGTATTCTTAAATTAAGTCCGATTCAATTGATGGAAAGTAATGTCAATTGTAAATTCGATATAACTATTTATATCAGTAAAAAGGATTTTTGAAATATGTTTTAGGTAATAAACAAATTTGTAAATGAAATCATGACGGTGTTATGACGGCGCGAATTTCATGCCCTGTGGTTGGACATCTTCTAAGGCTCACCATTTAAAAACTATTGATACCACAACATTTTGCTATTGACATTTTCGACTCACTTTTTCATGAGGAATATATATGTGCTGTTCCGTGCGGTTGATCTGAATCACCCTGTATAATCAATATATATTGCATCAATAATATATATTGCAAAATGTATAATCAATCAATCAATGTACATAAAAATTTGATATAATTTTTCTCACTAATCTGTTATACCTTAAATATATAATTTTGTCTAGTATATAAATGAACAACTTATAACAAAGTATATTTCAGAAAATAATTGTCCATATTTTGAATGCGTGCAATAATTATAAGGATTCCGTAATAAATAAAACGATAAATAATAAATTGTTCACTCATGATTACCTCGTCGTTGCGTGATGCTTCCGAGGCTTCCTCCTCTCATATTCTTTTGTTGCACAATTCACTCGTGAAAATACGGTTAATTATCGCATGATATTCCCGATGCTAATTGCATTCATTTATTATTGATAAACCACCGATGTATTACCTACAGCCGATGTATATCATTGACCAACAATCTGTGGTATCACTTGAAATTACTCAATCTGAAAAGAATAATGAGCAAATTATATTAAAATTTACGAAGAACTTAAAACGAGATACATTTCAGACCAACTGTTAAAAAGATAATTATTACTCAAAATAACAGAACAACACTTTACCATTCTAAGACTATCGATTCTAAGATCAGTATTCGTAATCGATTCTTATATTTAAGATTTATTTTAATTTTCATGAACCAATCAGAGAATTGCATTAGCAATTTAAGACATTATTTAAGATGATTTTGAAATAAGAATGAACTATGAATATTGGCCTAAGACTTTCGATTCCGTTTAACATGGTGTCCAGCAAAATCTAGCTAGTCAATTCAAGGATAATTCCAGGACATTCCAGGTAAAAAATATAGTTTTTCCAGGATTTCTACCTTATCCCATCGATTAATTTTCATTATTTAATTAATGTTCATCGATTTGCACAATATCATATGCTTTGTATTGCAATATTTAAGTTAGGATTCTATACGAATGAATTAAAACGCTAACAAATTTGGAACAATATTATTTAATGCTTTATAAATAATATCAAACAAACATTTCATCAACACAAACAATTTTTACTATATTCTATTTTGGACATTAAATTCAAGTTTCTTATTTTCTATTGCTAACTTATTGTATCTTTAAGGGAGAACTTATACCCAAACACAATTTTTCTTCTTATTATTTTTTTCCTTTTTTACGCTCTGATTTTTTTAGAATGAAAGAATGATAAATTCCAGGAAAGCTCTGAAATTTCAGGGGTTTTTGAGGAAATTTTCCAGAATACATAAAATTCCGGTATAAATCCAGGATTCAAGGATATTTAAGGACCGCTTAACACACCATGCTTTAAACGAATAAATTGTGCAAGTATCTGCTTCGATAGTCATTATCACGTCATGCTTGCAAATCGTTAATTGTAACTTGCCACCCCTCGGTTGTTTCACACAATAAGCATGAGTTGATAATTGTTCGTCAATTATTCATAAAGAATAATCACATCTTCACCTACGTGCCACGACAATGTTCCGAAGAGCAATGCATACGAAACGTCTCATGTCCCCCCGAGTGACGCCCCGAGTAACACAATAACAAAGTGATTACTCGTATAACACGGTACGCCATACGCCGTATAAACTGCCGAATGTATTATATTTTTTGAAAATAATTACAAGTAGATAATGTCACATATTATTAAACAATTAATCCAAAGTGAAATCTGCTCAAATATTAAGGTGATCCTAGAGATTAATCATAGTGTAAATAGGACTTGCATACAGACAGTTTACATATCACTGACACATCACTACATACAGAATAGTATGTAGTACGTAAATATCTCATGCACACATACATAAATTTTCGTATAACAATAACGTTTCAATTAGACATCTAAGTCCAATTCCAAGAACTCCACGTTGTTTCTTCGTGTAAATTACCTACTAGTTTATGGACTACTATTTCGTAAGTACAGATTGCACAGCTTTTACGAAGCAAATGTTGTCACAATGTGACAGCTTTAGGGCGCCATATTGAACTAAGAAATGGTAAAGATTTTAATTTTGAAATGTTTTCACGTTATCGGCATAAACTCCACTTCACAGACACGTATTAATGCGTATACTTTAACTTTGAGAAAGGATTTTCGAATCAGAAAAAAAGGAAAAAAAGGAATTGTTTTATACAAAATTATATAGTTTAGTCGGTAATACAGATGGCTTTATAATCCCCTTCCCTTAAATATGTTCAGTAATTAGTTATCAAGACGTTTTGCATCAAAAGATAAAAGCTATGTGTATGAAAACTATACATATATTATAAGTACATGTGTGTATAAACCGAAAAGAGCATTTGCATCTTTCAACATTCGAGCTTCGCATCATTCCTGCATTTTTCAGTATTCGGGCATATTAGAGATATATGCATCTAGTTCCAAGATGGTGGTCGAAATCCTGCGAATGGATTCTTCGTTTCTCTATAGAATAAATTTTATATAATACGAAAAGAATTTGACCACATGTAGCTATTATATGAAACTTAGAGGTTTATAAGGACCAAAAGAACCTAATGATAATAAAAAAAATTATTTTTTAAATCCTAAGCGGGTCAAAGAATTGCCTCATTGAGTCATCTTATATCTTTAAATAGTCATTTTATATCTTTAACAATTCTATCTCATTGTATATTATGGTATCTTATTTTATTATTATGGTTATTATATTATTGCAATAATTTATATGTATGAAGAAAGATATTTTAGAACAGTAAATTTAATTAAATATATGTTTTTAAACTTGCAATTACCAACTGACACATGAAGTTTTTACTGTCTTAATTAATGTTAATCGTGATTCTCAGTCATTTTTTAGCATCACAAATAATTTTTTATTTTGTGAAATGGAACGTGACTGCTGTCAAAGACATATTTCACAATTAAAAGGACTAGAGAAAGGACCGAATTCGATCCGCTCGAGGCTGCTGCAAGCGCGCGACGTATTTGTTACATGTAGAAGCGCTGCACAATTTTACATCGTTCCTACGCTCGTTCTACGTTCCGCAAATTTTTCATTGGCTTTCGAATCCGATCGCGAAAAGTGTCGAAACACAGGAGTCGAGGTGGTTTTTTTATCTTCATGAGAGATAGGTTTGACAAAAAAAGACGCTATCGCAAGAGAAATTAAATTAAATTACTCAATCCTCTTAGGTGTGATGTACTAGTTGAAGCAGAGAATAATTCATACTATCAATCAAATTGAATTTGCACCAAAATTTACTGTTAAAAATTGGATTAAGATATAATCCACTATTATACTGCGTACAATATATTATTTCGACATTTGCGTTGTTTCTAATACGATCGATCTTTGATAATGCATCTCAATTCAATTTTTTATTCAAGAGATATCCTTATAGTTTGCTGAAATCTTTTCCATTTGCAGAGAACATTTTGATACATTTTTATTCTATTCAATAATTATTTTAATGCACGTCCTAATAACCTTTTTTGCTTTTTGCGAAATAATTACGTCGTGTGAACGTGTATTTTAGTAACTCTATTTACCTGTTTTATTAATATTTTGATAATCGCTAGATAATTTATAAAGTGGAAAAGTATAGATTTTGAAAGGGATTTTGCATATTTTATAACAAAATGCTTGTAGCGTCTTAATTATTCAAATTGAATGAACGTGGCATATAATACTCCGGCGAGCAAGTTTTTAATTTAATCGAAAAATAACATCTATCATTATTAATCATCTGTAAATTAATTAATGTATGCGCAATTTCATTCACAAGGACTGTTTTTCCCGTAATTTCTCAAATTCCTTGACGTTAATGTTTTTGCATTATCCTTTATACATGTATATGTATTACATATTTTTATATCGGTTCACATGTAAAATATGCCACATTAATTTATAACTTTAAAATAGTTTAAAACATGATATTGCATATTTTAGTAAAATTTTTATGATCCGGTTGTTGTCACATAAAGTGCTATAAAATATGAAATGCTGCTGCGAAAGAATCGTTTCGCATTTTAGATTCACAAATATGCGTATGAATATTATAGAGGAGAAGGTGGTATTATCCAGTTACATTTTACACTATAACTTGTTAATAGTAAATATTTAAGTTTAAAACTTGACAATTACATTCGTTAAAATGTTGTTGAATCCATTTTGGGCTGAAAGTTACGAAATATTTATTTAAGATACTATTAATAAAAATATAGTGACATTGTATAATGACTCAAAGAAAAAAATGGGTAGTAATGTAGCCTTCTATAAAAAAGCCCTAAACTATTAGTTTGGTTTAAAAAACAGTATTTGATTACAAAATTAACAAAAAAGTAAAACATTTTAAAATGTATGCAAATAAAAGTATATACATTCACGTAACTTCTGCATATAAACTACTCAGTACTAAAAATAGTACACTAATATAGTAATATAAACTATAAATTAACAGGAAAGCTACAACCCATTATCAAATAATTATTTTGAAATGAAAATCTCAAAAAATAGATCGTGAGTAATCAATACCCATAAAGGGCCACATTAGCAAAATGCCATGCTATTGTTCAAATTTGCATAACTCAAAATATATACACTCAAATAAAATGTTAAATAGCAAATAACACACTCAAAAATAGGTACATATATTCATGTGATAATATACGCTCAAACTTAAGAAAAATGAGGAAGTATGTGTAATTAAATGCTAAAATGTACCTCAGAAACGTTTTGAAATACTTGAAAGTAAAAATACGTTTTAATAAGTGCTGGCTATTGAGTATTGGTATATTAGCGTCATAGCATAACGGCGAGCTACTGAATAAATAATTCCATAAGTAATCATTAGGATTCGCTATATACTCTCTAAATCTGAATCAGTGGATAGTTACTAATTACCCAGTGGCATATACCTGGCACTGATAATCAGTGAAGTTCTAAAAAAGGAAAAACGAGCATTATATAACTAAAATACTGATATTCGCCCGTTAATTTCAATTTTACAATACTATATTCATTGAATTTAAGCACTAAAATAAGATTAGATCACATAATAAAGATTAGCTAGGTTAGAGATCTCACATTTAATTCACTGATTACCAGTGGTATACTTGGCACTGATATCAGTGATTATCCACTGATTTAAATTTAGAAAGCAGTAGCGGAGATATTAAAGAAAGCCACAATATATACACTGGCCATAACACCACCTTCTCTTATATAGAAAAATGTAACGGAAAAATATTTAATATTATATAACGATCGTCTATTTTTATGTCCACAGCCATAATTTCGAAGAGACGAATTAAAGATTTCTCTTTGCTCTTGAAATGGTCTCTATTAGATTTTCCCGAGACGACTTCGTTTTTATACTCGTTCCGATTCTTGTGCAATGCGTTATCACGACGATGCTCCGCTCCGTAGCTGCGCAAAATTACAGGAAAAAGAGATACGGAGCGAAACGCTCATTTCGTTAAAAGGCTGCGTCCGCATCTTGAGCTCTTCTTGTTCTTAATGGGTCACTCGATCCGCCTAGTAAAACGGAGCTCTGGGATAAGAACTCTTCGCTTCGCAAACCGGCTTGTAACAAAGTGCTACTCTCGTCCGGATCGCGGCATGCATCCCGATTTCGTGTCATCCGCGATGCATCCCCGAGCTTTCCGCACCTCGGTCAACCTCGTATCGTGTTAACACGTATCTGCAATGAGTGCTTCCCACGAAAATACTATGCACAAAGACCATACTCATGTCGAGACAATTAAGGTTATCCAAACTGCGATACACAGTGTAACGGAATTTGTGCGATTTACAAATAAATCTCTGATGCAAACATTTTTCATTTCGAACTGTCGCATGTCGTTTAATAAAGTAGCGCGATCATCCTATAAAAATACATTTATGAGAAAAAAATGAATTTTAAATTATTGAAATAATTCGTATTTGAAAAAATACGAATATTTTTCTGTATACAGGAGACAATGTTTGCTGGAAGTAAACGCTTAGTTAGGACTACTCAAAGAAATATGTATTAAGATTTAGAAATTTTTTTCTAGGGTACTAGCGTCAGTTGTATACTTCTTTCTTTGACCGATTATTTTTTTGCCGCTGACGTATATATAAATGAAGTAGTAGTACAAAACTTTTCCCAGCACGTTAAGATCTCCAAACGTGGAATACAAAGCCCGTATTCGCGCAAGTAATTAAAAAACTTGCCGCGCGTCGAAACAAGAGAAAGTTTGGACAGCCGAATCACCTAAATCATCAACGTTCCATGAAGGCGAACGTGAAGAATAAACCTTCTAGAAAGGCGGCATTATCTTTTATTTCAGCGGTATCCTGTATCCAGTCCTTAACCATTTTTTGCTGGTATCTTTCGCTATCTTCTTCACGGCGCATAAAAAACGACCTGAAAGTCTTGACGAATCGCATAGAGATGAATGGGTTAAGTCATCTTTCGAAGGGTAACTCCGGAACTTTCGTTCAATAAAGATTACTAAAGTTTTATTATTAACATCGTGCAATTCGGGTATCACAAAGGCGCCGTTTTACGGCTGTTGCACCGTTACGCGCATCTTTGAGGGAACAAAGGATGTTTTTCGCGCACTCATTACGAAGTTGGAGATGACTTCCCAGATTTATGAACCCGCTGCCGCTGTTATTATACGGCTCGCACATCAGCATATTCTTCGTGAATTCATTCGAATTCTTCTATCTGCTGCTCATATTCTTAAGAAAGTGTACAAATTACCTCACAACTACATTACTCAACTTCCATTCAATAAATTAGTATCAATCTTCCTATATTTCGAGTAAGAAAAATAATAGATCTCCTTAAGACATGTTAACTTGCAAGAATCCAGCATTTATAAATTCGTAATGTGACAAATAACATTTTTACGATGTGTACGAGAATTTTGGGAGTGTCTCCAAGCGGGAAAGACCTCAAGGATTACGATGAATAAAATCAAGCTAAGTGCTCCGATTACAAAGTCGATTTCTAGAGGGCTTCTCTCAAACTTGCGACAGCGAAGCGGCTAAGCTAGAAGAGGAAGATTCAAGTCGCAGGATTGGCAGATCGATGGCGAGTCTGCGAACACTGTGTTTGCTTTTCGCTCTACCCTCCCTTTACTAACCTTACGATTTGAACAGGAGAGTTTTCATTCTCTTGTGTTCGAAACGAACTACGACACCTTTCTCCAAAAGGTATCGTAGCTCGGCTTCTGGAGATGAATCGTCTCGCGAATAGCTTTCGAGATTTTCCGAAGCGGTCAGGTGACAAGTGCCGCGTATGGGTATCCGATTAATCCTACCGATATATCCGCGGCCGCGTTTTCTCTCCGGACGCGTTCGTTCGACCGACGACGCGGACAAAGCTCGGCGACTCACCGAGGTGCCGGCCCCGCGATTTGTCAGACCCGGATCGTTTCGCTCTCCCGGCGAGGCAAGGGAAAGAAACGACGTACGACGGGGCTTGCGATGTCGTCCGTAACGGTGGACGTCGTTTCGGGTTCCGCTTCGGGTTTCCCCAGGAGAAGGATCGTAGAAAGAAACGAGCTCGCTTTGTTACGAACAACGTAACATTTCACAGATTTTCGTCATCGTGCCCTATATGTGCTTCCGAGACTTGTAGACAGTTGTGTTTATTATAGCCCCGACATCGATACAATAAATTGTTATTGGAACTTTCAGAACCTTTGCAATTAAGAAGGGTTGGGAAGTAACGCGTTACATGTAACGCCGTTACCGTTTTCGTTACTTTTTCCTGTCTGTAACGGTAATGGGCCTTCTACAATAAACCATTAGTCATAAATCAAAAGTCAGAAGCTAAAAATTGACGAATGGCACCCAGTTGGGCACGACTCAATTGGACACGAGCCACTCACAGCGCTTGAAACTACAAAGCTCTTAAGCACCGGTCGCTGTGATTGGTGGTGTCCAATCGAGCCGTGGTCAATCGGGATCACCCCAAAATTGACGATTATGATTTGTCAATTTTTAGTTTCTGATTTCTAATTTATGACTAATGGCTTATTGTAGAAGGCCTATAACGGTAACGTCATTACACTGATTGCGTTCAGCGGACTCAACAGTTGAGCGCTCGCTGCTCACGGTTCCCAAATCCCGTACAGCTGAAGCCCGAAAGTCCGTGCGCTGGAAATTTCATATTTCGACTGGAGGCCGGCCGATTGTTTCATTGAAAAAAAAAAAGAGAAAAAAAGGCGCAGGGTTAATTCGTGTTTTGCGACTACTGTTGCAGACTTTCTTTTTGTTATTAATATTTGACCAACATAAAGTGTCAACACAATCACAGAGACCTTTTTACTATTATTACAAGATTACATATAGGGCGAACACAATTACAAACTTTTTTATTATTCGTAAAATAACAAACTCCGAACATAATCACAGACTTCCTTATTATTTTCCACGTAATTTAAATATGTAATTAATAAATATTCCACGCGAGCAAAAAACTGGAGATTTTTCCCGTCTGCTGAAGAACTGGAGATTGGTCCCGAAAACTGGAATCTCCAGTCGAAATCTAGAGATCTGGCAACCGTGTCGTTGCTATTGATGTATTCTTCCAGATCTAAAATGCTGATTGGATGGTCTAAAAGAATACACCAATAACAGCGAGCGCTCACTCAACTGTTGAGTCCACTGAACACAGCCATTTTTATAGGAACGGTAACGAATTTAGCCGTTTTTTACTTTTACTGTTATTTTAGTTCTCTATTATTTTCTTATTTTATAATTTATTCTTAATTTCTTAAAAAATATTTTGTACTTAATATCTTTTACTGTGTTCAAATAGGCACTGTCAATGTTGAAAATATATAATTCACATTACATATATATATACTGTAAACTTTGGTACGGGCAATAAATATTGAAATACACATAGTAGTAACCCCGATGGAAATAAATCGCTAAAAATCGCTGAAATTTCTATCAATTGACTGATTTCATTATGAATTATACCGAAATGCAGGGTTTATTAATAAAGATTTTACTGATTTATTTTCGCCAGGAAACATTAACGTTTAAAAACAATGTTTAATCTATTATTTGTTTAATCTAAATTCTTATAAAAATGAGTACATTAAAATAACGATATTAAGAAAATAAAGAATTAGTAAAACTAGTTAGTAGAGAGTTTCAAGTTTGAATATTTATTTCACATTTAATATTAAATTAATTATCAGTTAATGAAATTTTAAAATCTAATTAACTTACTTCAGCATTATAAAAAAAAGTAACGAAAAAGTAACGAATCGTTACTTTTCAAATAACGGTAATGCATTACTTTTTAAAATTGGAAACGAATAACGGTAACTAGTTCTTTTTTTTTTCAAAAAGTAACAATGATAACGCGCACAATTCTGCAATTAAGTATATAATGCATCTACATATATCTACAAAACTTTTAATATTGTGAATTAATTATTTATTAAAAAAGTATCGTGCAAAATCTTGTATTTTAAATTAATTTAGAATTTAATTTAAATTTAATTAATAGAAATAATTTAGCTGGCAGAAATGACAAAATTTCAGTAGTTTAAAATTCAAATATCTATAAAGGCAAAAGAAGGAAAGAGAATACATGTTCAAAATATTAATTTTGTTCTGCGATTACAGTCATAATATTTTCGGCTACGAGGACGAAAATATGAACGTAATATACCACGATCCGGAAGTCACGCTGTATCAAACATATAGTTTCCCATAATATAGCACGGTGATGATTTATCTGCCTGCACGGACGGATTTCCTCGGTTTTTCACCGCGTGTACTAAAGCGCCCAAAATTAATTTGGTACGCGGCTATAGCGCTTTTCCTCGCCATCGTTGTTACACCGGGGAGCAGTTTGTAGTACCGGACAAAAAGGGTTGGTTGGTTAGCCAGCGAGATTACCGGTAATCTTTATTTATAGGCAGCGTATTAGAGAGTCGCGGTCACGCTAATTTCTTTAATTACGACGGCTGTAGGTCGGACGAATCGAAACGTAGATAATCCGGCGTTGCCAAAATTACATCAATTACTCAACGATTATTAATAATTCCAGGGATTTGAATCTCGCTGCTCGCTGCACTAAATGAAAAAGATGAAATATTTGCAAATTCGTTATATGCATAATGAGAAATTCTGTACGATTTACGTGATCATTTTCAATACAGTACATGCATTTCGCTCAAACGAATGTCGACAGTATATCATCGCTTCGTAAGTCGGCATATGATTTTTATTGTTAATAAAGGCTGTTATTAGCCTCAAGCGACATTATAGAAAATCGATGTGCAATACGTCCCGGACGCATCCGAACCCATTTATTGGGAACAGACAACGACGTGTTCACACGTGTTAACATCAAATCACCGGCCTCATTCCCAGAGGTTCTATTTCCTGCTCGGAAACAATCACGTCGCGCCGTCGTCGTCATCGTTACCCCTTTCCTCCAATTCCCAGCCATGTGTATCGATACCGGCGGTTCCCTTTTCCGTTTTCCATCGCGTAATAGGGGAGAATCACGTGTGTCACCGGTCCTTACACACGCTCCATCTGTGCACAGCTTCCGAGCCCGCACCCGGAACGGCTCACGTCAAAACCAGGGACTTATCCGCGTACATATTCCATTATACAATGGAAAAACAAGCAACGGGCTTCTGCACGTGACATGGGAAAATAGGATTTATTAACTTCCGCGTAATCTTCTTCTCTGAAAGCGGATATCAATATGCATGAAGGTTAGCCAGCCGGTTGGACAACCGAGGAACAAGTAACACTTAAATTGCGACAAAATATTTGTGTATCATAGGAACGTTCCAATATTATCGAGATCGAGTATTAATTTGTCGATAGCTTAAGAAATGTTTTAGACAGCATGTTTATGATGTGCAATATGGATTGAGGAAAAATACCGATGTCTTGTTGGAATTAAAGATTATGAATCAGTAGCTGCATGCAAATAAATATTGATATATCTGAATGCTTGAGGTGTTTTTTCTGTGGCAAAATTATTGATAGTTTCAAAATATTAAAACTTCGTTGACACACGTTGTGCGACTTTACCTATAAAAGTTGCGAATTCGCACTGCGTATAACTTTGCCAGTTCATAACTCCGATCATAATAACAATAATTTGATGCATTTTTCTCCATTTGAACGAAAAAAGGCAGGGAATAACTTTATCCCGTTTAAATAAATATTGAAAACCATTATACTAGTAAAAAATTTATTGAACTGAAAAATTACATCAAAAAGATTACATTTTTTAAACAGTCGCTATTTTTTGTAATTATCAGAATTTAAAAATTCAGAATGCACATTTTGCACACTTTAAAGGAGAAAGATTATACTACTTTAAGATATAAGTATTGTTTTTCAAATCTTGACGACCTACTTTTCATCCGGTGCTAATAATGGGTAATTTTAAGTTATTTTATGGCCTACTGGAAGAGTCGAAGGATACTAAAGACTTTTATGCATGGGAAGTACAGTGATGATCCTTAACTTTTTTTACGGACGGTACTATAGAATTCGTTTTAAGACTAGGTCTACAGTTATAAAAAAAAGTGCGACTTTGCACCTGAGTGCAAACGAAGTATTAAAAAAAAACTGTGCAGTAATCGATACTTAATAATATTGTAATATAATTGGCTATTATATATGAGAATGCTTTCTGTCTTTAAATGCTCCATTTAATTTCGATGGACGAATTTTTTTTTTTTGCCTAGTTGGATTTATCGGAAAAATAATTCACCGAGATTATATGCCATCATCATCATTCATCATTTCTGACAGCTTTCTGGTATGACTTTATTTCGCTGTTCTAATACATTTCGATTCCGCATGAGCACGCTGAATACTTCAACGTGATATATATAGCTGTTTTATCCAACTACATTTAAAAAAATTCCATCTGTGTGTGTGCTAAAATTGCGACCGAAGTGAGCACATGAATTAATTATGCATTGGTCGATAGCAGGACCGTTGTTCCATAAATGAAACGCAACGAAGACCAAATTTAATGAAATTATGCTGTATGGCTCAATCGATTGTTTCAATATCGATTATACCCCTTTGTTCTAGAATGCTTACATTGAACTTCGTATCCCCTAATTTTGGACTCCGCTCACGGAAGATTTTAATGGATATCCTCCATCGCAATGTTATTTTTAATTTTCAACTATAAATATTTTAGTAGCTAAGTTCAAAATTAAAATCGTATAACAAAATCTAGTTGAGATTAATCGAATATATTAATCCCAGCAAACACAAAGTTACATGTAACGTACCCTTTGTGTTTGCTGGGATAAATCTTGTGTAATGTATTTGCTTTTTGCTTTCTTCCAACGTTAAAAAAATACCACAATAAAAATTTACTGATAAATTGTGATAATAAATACTCTAGAATAAAAAAGAACTTTTTTTACATCATCAAAATCATAAATATATAGTTATAATTATAATATTATTATAAAAAAACCTTTTCTATCACTAACACATTAAAAAATCTTATTAAGAGAGGAAAAGATAAGTTAGATTTTCTATCTAATCAGAACGTGGTATATAAGATTTCTTGTGACGATTGAAGCGAGCTATGTTGGTCAGATTAAAAGAAAATTAAGTACAAGATTACACGAACATATCTCTGATATTAAGAAAAATACTGATAGTCCTGTGGTCATAACAGATCATAATATAAATTTTGATTACAATTTCAGATGGAACGAAGTGAAAATTTTGGATTGCGAATCTTCGTACAACAAAAGATTAATGTCTGAAATGATTCATATCAAAAGACAGAAATAAGGTCTAATCGTTACCAGAATCTTATTTACAGATCATACAATCTCTCTCTCCTTCTTAACTACATTCTTTCTCATTTACTTTCCCTCTCCCCTTTTCCTTTTCCCTTTTCTTTATTTTTCTTCCCCTTATATTTCCCCTCCTTTCTAATTTACCACATCAATCTTCTTGTTTAGAATGTCGAATTTTACATTGTCTCTGAACATCTGAAAGAAATGGCTTAATTTTCACTCTCATCGCATTGTCTAAAAATAAACGACTTTTAATATATTTTGACACAACATTTATAAGGTATTTATTCTCATTTAATTTAGCTGCTACTAAATTAAATATACATATAACTTATGATTGTACATCGTACAACTTTAATTCCTATTAATGGTTTTTAGTGTATATTTCTTATTATATTATATTACTCTTATTTATTTCTGTTCCTTTCTTCTTAGTTCGTATTTCTCTCATTACATTGTATTACTTATATCTATTACATTTTTACATTATATTTGTACTTTTTAACAGAAACAATAACTATGTTGTCTATACTCTATATACATAACCAGAGGAATATATTGTTACCGATAACAACATTCTAATTACAATATTTACTACATAATGAACGAGATTATTGGCAACATTAATACTGCGATTGAGAACTATTATTTTTATATATCTTTTCTTTGTAATAATTTCACCGTTATTTTTGTTAACATTGATAATGATCCAACATGGATCGAAACGTTTGTTTTGTTTGTTTATTGCCGGCAAATTAAAGTTTTATATTTTAACTAAATGACATGTTTATTTATTAACGTTTTCAATTTTTAATTTATAACGATTAATCTTAGGCTAGCCCTTTCCCTTTTGATTTTTAAATTTATTGAGCCTTATTACTATTATACAGTATAATCATAAAAATAATGTAATCATAATATAATCATAAAAATTAAAATCAATATAATCATAATATCATCATGAAAATTACAATCAATAATTTTTACTGTAAGTTAATAATTACAGTGGTGTCAGTCAGTATGATAGCGAACCGATGATAGCGTTAGTTTGCGTGAAGGAAACCAGTGTAGAACGTGGGAGAAGCCGCGTGTTCGCATGATCATCCCAACCAGCCAACGCGAACGGTCGAGCTAATCGCGCGCTGCAAATGAGCTGTTTAGTTTTCCGGCCCGATTACGTGTCAGTCCTGGCGGTGATAACGTTTGTATAGATTCCGCCCCCACCCTCCCCCCCCTTTTCGTACATCCCTCCGTACTGCATCGTGAATGCGCGGAATGGTGTGGATTCCGGGGATTTCCTGCGCGTGTCGTCGCTAAATTCAGCCGTGAAATTACAGCGCAACCTTTAGTCTCGTTACCGAGCTGTCAGAGACAAATCTTGTAATTTGGGTCAACGTGGTTAAAATCGGGCCACTCCTCCATTTAAAGCCGATCTCATCGTATCGTAGCCGTTATTTTATGCTAATAATTTTTGCAATATCGCGATCCGAAATCTTCGAATTCCTTTGAAATGCCGTTTCGTCGACGCGGCGACGTCTCGATCTGGATGCACTTCGTCATATCAATTGTTTCAATCATATAGATGTAATAGATATAGACTGAGCATTTCGTGATCCGTTAGAAAGAATTGAACATATCAGGATCTCTCTTCAACTTGATACTTAAGAAAAGGGAAAGAGAGAACGTGATGTGTGCTTCAAACTACTTCACTCTTTTTAAACCGATGGTGACAATTTGATAGAAATGCGCATTTTATCCATCCATCCAATGGCATTACGGTTCAAGTCGGACCCGGGCTTCCTCTAAATGAGGTTTCGGAGCATTTTTCCGGAATTAGTTTTTTAGCCTAATATTCGATTCTCATTGTGGGAGAATGATGCATATATCTAGTAATATATAGGACCTATGCGCTGTTGATGATCAAAGATGTCTTAGTCACCAAGTGGAGCCACTTTCGGCTCTTTAAATGCGAAAAATCGCATACCTATGTGGGCGCAGGTGGTTAAACCGAGAGAGTAACCACTTAATGTAATCTTGGGATAAAGTCCTCGAAATCATTATAAAATTCATATGAAATCTCTACGTATAATCTGATAATCACATATTCAACCACGAGAAATTATTGTATTATATTAAAATTAATTTTAAAAAATTGTATGTTTTATCAAATTATTTCATATGTAGTGAACAAATTATTTGTAATCAGATGAAATCGTATGAAATGTAATCTGCGGGACGATATTTCAGCTAGTGGTTATCCCCTCGGGTTAAACCATTTCTAGTGAAAGATCTTTCTATTCCAATCCAAAAATGGCTTTAATTCTTCTTAAAAGAAATTATTAAATCACAATTCATTCAAAGACATTTTTTCTTTCAACCAAACTAGTAGTTATTTAATTCTTTTTTAGAACGTTATTCAAAATATTATCACAAAATTGCGTTATTTTACTCAATTCAAGCGTTATCACAAAAAATTAAAGAAGTGACGGTATGAAAATGAAAAAAATTAGTTTAAATAGAAAAATTTTTTATGTAAAAACACTTAATGCTTCTGCATGTATTACTACGCTTCTTTGATCATCGAGATACTGCCGTGTTTCTAGATAATTTAATTATCATTGAGAAATTGTCTTTGAGAAAATAATAAATTGTCTTCTGTGTGTGTGTGTGAAAAAAATAATTTATGTAAAAAATGGTATTGAAAAATAAAAATAATGTTTAAAAGGAAATCAAATATTGAAAATATTTGATATATTCGATTTGTTGCTCGAGTAGAGAATATCCAGAAAAATGTATAGAAAGAAAGTGGATGATAAAAGTATACGTGTTCCGACGAAGATACATGCTATTTTCGTATCGATCACATTCGGAGTCGAGTCTGGTACACGTAACTGCACTTTCCGCGCAAGATCCGTTTGCCATTTTGCCGAGTACTTCAATCAGATTTACAAATATCGACGTGACAACATTCCCCAAAGCTCTAATAAACACTTTCGCGTCTGTGATATTGCCGATGAAAATCCCAGCTTGATTTGTCCGCCTCTCTTTTCCCTCGTATGGGCCCGTTGACGATTCTCGAATTGCGCATGGCGTAATGAAAATCCGATTAACTCTCGCACAATTATTCTTCTCGATGCAATTATAAGCGATTCTCATTTTCTATCCGCGATACAATGAGATATATTCTGTGAATCCGCGATATTTATATACTCATCCTACTTTAGAAATTTCGCCGTATAATTTCGTATTATAATTACAATATGATTTTTTCACATAATGATGCATGCTAATGAAATAAATCACGGTTAATCGGTAATATCATATAACAGAAATACGTGTATAACAGAAACAGGTTAATTATTACATTGCCAAGATAAATTAAACTGAAAAAACAGAACAGTTGTGTATGTACACATTGTACACGCGTTATATGCAAGAAAAGGATAACATAACGAAATATGTACAGCATGAATATGAGCTTATATAACAGGAAAACAATTCGAAAGCAAATATTATTCGATACAGAGAGCTTTATTTAAAATCGCAATGTAAAGAATCTGGGAATTAAAAAAGTTTGTAAATTTTTAAATTTTCTTCACAAAGTCCATTGCACTTGAATGTTGAAGTCGCTCTCAACTTCAGAGATTGAACTGCGCTCGATCACCCGGAGAAATCCCTCGCAACCCTATCCTAAAATCAGCGGAGCTTGATTTATGCGTCTTCCCACGTGTCTCACAAATTTCCCGGCAACCTTCGAATTTCCTGCTGCGGCTACGTAATCCAACGAAACGAGGTTGGCCTCGTCCACGCCCGAACATACGTCGGATCGTTTCGACCAGCGTCATCGCGGTTAAGATCAAATTGGCAGTTTCGAACTCGCCAATGCTTTACGAAGGGAGGTAGCCGATTTCAAATGTGCGCTGAAAATTTATGATTTCAACGAAAATACATTCTGTCGACATTTTCCGAGCCGGGTCAGTTCCGGATTAAAACTTTCCTGTGACCATACGAAGCGCCGAGCGTTAATTCAGATTGAAACTAATTGTAGAATTAAAAGGAAGTTTCTGAAAGTTGATCCTACAGTTATATAACTGGGGTCGATTATGCAGAGTGTTCAAGTTAGAGAGAATAATCAGTATTCTTTTGCGAGGTGAACGAATTCCTTAAATCTATAACGTTCCTTATTTTTCCGTTTCCAAGTCACAAACATTGACTGTCTATCTTTTAGGATGTTTAATAAACTTTAAAAAATTTATGTAGTCGATTTGCTTGTTATTATAATTTAACGGAACATTTTTAGTTACGATATTTTTAAGTTTTGGTACTCTTACTCTCTAAATCTCGTAGAGTGAAATCTCACTCGAAGAGACTGAAAATTTAGCCTGTCTTGAAAAAAGAGTGAAAATACTTTTTGGAGTGTAATACCAGGGAAGATGAAACCTCACTCCAAAAAAAGGATTGAAATTTCATTTCTGTGGAGTAAATCTCATTTCAAAAAAATAAATCTCATTCTAAAAAGAGTCAAAATCTGCTCTTGAACAAGAGTGACCGTATTTTCATTCTTTTTTCAAGACAGGCTACATTTTCAGTCTTTTCGAGTGAGATTTTACTCCACGAGATTTAGAAAGATATAATATTCCGATAATTGTGTACAATATATTGAATTAAATTTATCCTACTAAATGTATATGTACATAAACTTTCTTTATTAAATAAATATATAAATATAAGAGTTTCAAACATATTATATAATTATTTCTGTAGAAGAGAAGAGCTAAAGATTAAAAAATAATCGAATAAAATTAACGTACAGATATAATCTTGGTAATAAATATATCCTGTAGCAATGTAATTATGCAAATTAAATTATAGCAATTGATAGACAAAATGCCTGAACGTTCGCGATCGCGTATCCATCAAATCATCGATTTGCCGAGATTTCAGCAAGCCGTTGCTGGTAACTGTAGCCGCGATCCTTTCAACCTGCCATATGTCACGTACATCGACGAACGCCTCGCTTCGGCGCTTTCGAAGCGTAATCCCCGGAGTATATAGCTCGTCCGAACGAGTCAATTTTTGCGACAAAAGTCCGGTCGAACAACACATAGCCTCACCCAACGGAATGTAACCCTTACAGTGGCCTAAATTACTCTTTTCGAAAACAAAAACTACATATTTTCGCTATTCGTGGCACATTGCATTCCTGGTTAAAAAAAAACCTAGATTGTTGACCAAACTCGGTAGACCTGATTGTACTTTGGATATATTGTGTATTATACGATACAGTATACAATAATATCATATAATTAATATCTCTAATACATTAAAATATTTTATTATTAAAACCAATATTGCACTCTCTATATTAATAGTACAGGTGTAAGTTACTCTTCCATTAAATCTAAATTATATATTCCATAGTACTTCACAGTTATTATTAATACTACATTTTATGACTAAGCTTTATGACTAAACTTTATAGCTATATGTGCATAAAGTATCATCTGGCTGATTGATTAATGATTTTGTTTTTTTACATATTCTCCAAATTTCTTGGAGTAAAATCTCACTTCAAAAGAGAGTTAAAATACTGTCACTCTATTGAAAAAGAATGAAAAATTTGCACTCTTGATTAAGAGTGGCAGATTTTCATTCTTTTTTTGAAGTGAGATTCACTTCAAGAAAAGAGTGAGATTTCTTTCTTTTGGAATAAATTTTACTCCAAAAAAAAATCTGCCACTCTTACTCAAAAGTGCAAATTTTTCAGCCTTTTTCAATAGTGGCAGTACTTTAACTCTTTTGGAGTAAAATTTCATTCCAAGAAATTTAGATAAAATAAAATATGATATTAAAATTACGAGATTACATTTAAAAAAAGACTATACAAAGATAAGGATAAAATCAAATGACTTTTAGTTATTTTTATGAATCGCTTTACATACTATGTATATCGCCATTTACTGCTCTGATAGCAGCTGCTACACATCGTCACGTCGAGTAGAATCGTTATACGTGCGCCAGCTTCTTCATCTAATCCTCTTTGAATGGCACTATACGAAACGAGACAAAACCCCTCGCTTCTTTGTTCCGGCACGTTGTTCTCGCACAACGAGCGGGAGTTACAACGTTGTAACCGCAGGACACGCCAGGTGCACCTACACGTGCGCAGCAGTATGGTGCATCCGCTTTACGGGTCGTAGGTCATAACTTTGCAAGCGAGGCGTCGCGGACTACACGTCGCAGTGCCCATATCCGTGTGAGCGGCGATTTTTGGTCCCGATGTTTTATCGACAAACCCGTCCGTTATTTATTATTCCCCCGTTATTGATCAACGCGAATCACCGTGGCACCCTTGTAAAACTCGGTCGCGGAATATGGAAACGCTCGTCGCGACGATGACAAATTATTTCGGTACAAAACGGTTGCGCTTTCCTGTAAACTGCATCAGGTTAATCAAGATATACAACGAGTGACACGATTGCAGAATTTATATTATAAAAAAAATTCTATAATACTGACAACGAGAACCTCACATGGAGAAAACGATTTTGCCGAAGTATCTAAAAATTTAGCTATAGATACAGATTTGAAAATAATTTAGTTACACCGTCAAAATAATCACATAAAACATTATGCGGAGGCATGCAAAAGTTTTGATATTCTAACAATCAGTTTGAGCATTCTACATAATTATTTTCAGATTTGTATCCGCTAAATTTTTAGATGTTTCAGCAAAATCATCCTTTTCGTACAGAAATATATTTGTAGTAATTCAAACAAAACGAGCAAAGTTTTATAAAGTTATAAACGATACGGTGCATTTAGTCGATATGTAATTGTGAAGATCGATTTTGCAAACCGATAACGTGGTGCTGATATTTTGAATATTGACCATTATCGGACCGCATTTCATTATTTGACATTTTAGATAATATCACTGTCTCATTCTCTCTCTCAATAGCGCGAGCAATATACCACTTGATTTCCAATAATAATCTTGCGTTTGCAAACGTTTGCAAACGGAATTGGGAATGAGAATTTTTCCATAACTGGAAAAATTCTCATTTCCTGTCGGTCTATTTCCAGAACTGCTTCCTGATCGTGACCTTTTGTATCCGATTACGATTGAATTAGTACACGCGCGTGTCGATGTTTCATTCACGAACTGTTCCGATACGCGGGTCGCAAAGTATGATGCTTTTGTCATCGCACCGCGAAAGTGCAAACGACAGTCAATCGGTTTTCGATGAAATACAATTCGTTAACTTGATACGAATTACGCTGGCACACCTGAAGAGAAATCACGCTGACGCTTGCATGCGCATCTTCACAAGCGTTGGACCGTTACTCATATCGATTGCACATGCCTGCTATCTGTTATTAAATGGATCGAGATGGTACGTCGAAACAAATTGATTCATTTGTCGTTAATAACCCAGCAGAAAAAGAAAAAAGTGATACGTCACAACCGATATCGACGTTTTAAATTTTTTTTCTATGAAAAAAATATAAATGTATATACGGAAATATATTACCTAAATTTAAATCATATTTATGACCGAACAGCGAACAATTAAAAATTGATTGAACTTTATTATTAGATCTCAAACAAATGATTTAAGAAGCGTTTTACATTAATACAGATTCAATGAAATTTAAAATTTAGAAAATTTTGTGTAAATTGTAAAAATAAAAAATATCACATTTTCTTCTTCTTTATTATTAATTCGTGTAGCATAAAAATTATTAATTTTTCTCATTACGTCATCTTCAGATAATACGCTGAAAATATATGTCCGAATACCAAAGAGAGGATATTTCGAATAATTATGATTATAATTAATCATCTGTGGAATCTAGCAATAAAGTCATAAAAGCCAAAAACCTCTTTTAGACCGTTGTAATTGTTTCACTGAGAAGCACGTACCTTTTCAGCTGCCACATACGAGTGCTTGGAATACAAATGTTGCCTGGAACCACTTATAAAGAGTACTAATATCCAACGAGGTCAAAAGCCTCAGCATTCATATCCTGGATTAGTTACTCCTTCATAAATAAACTACAGCTACTACATAACGTGAATGCAGCTTGCAAATACATGTAGTGCTTAATGGAATTCTTTATCTTTCCCCCTTTACATAAACTTTTGTAATAAGTGTTTCGTATACATTTTCGATATTATAATCTTCTTTGAGAGAGAATACATGTATTTTTTTCAAAATATATTGTTAATATAAAGACGTTTAAATTTTAATATCAAGAAATAGAACACATAACAATAATAAACTATTTTCTTATTTATAAAATGAGAGATTGGTTTATATAATGTTTATAAAATGAAAGGTTTCTGTTATAACTATGATTGTGAGTTTCTTTAGTACATTACAATGCTTTAATTTATATAATTTTATTTTAAGCACTACTAAAAATAGAATTTTCGAAGGAATAATACAAAAATTCAGAAATTCGGTAGAGAAATCGACTTGTTTCAACGACGAACTTTATGTACAAAATTCAAACCTTATTCAAATGTGTTCAGCTTCCATGCATGGGTTAACTAGTGAAGTTTACATAGTTTTGCAAAAAGAAATGAAATATAATGCAATTTCTGAATATATTTTTTGAGTTCTATACGTACCTATGTCAATTTATGCAACTCAAAGTACATAAAAAGTATAAAATAACTTTTAATATTCCCAGAGATACTTTGAACTTTAGGACCTTCATATTTTTATTATATTATATTTGTGCTGACATAGCGGACGCGGTAGCATTGCTCTGCAGCTGAATGTTTTATTAAATATTTCATCTAAAACAAGTTTTTTTCTAAAGACAAATAGAAGCGGATTATTAGTTTAAAAACGTATATGTTTGCTCTATGTCATATTCTATGTATGTATGTATATATACATATATATATATATACATACATGTATATAAATTACAATAAAAATTTTAAACTTTATCACAATATGCAAAAAGTTCTCTAAAATCAAAGAAAATTTCGTTTCCACAAAATTCATTTAGAAATATTAATATAATATTAAAGCACTATTTTATTCTATAATTATGATGAACCGTATATGGGTATTATAAAAACAACACCAAAGATAATATCTTAATAAACGGATACCTTCGCGGAATTCCCGACATGGTCATTATATGGCTAATATGAATATCGGCAGTAATTAGCGACCAATCTAACGCTAATATCGGTGAAATAACCGTCGTCAGTGTGCGCAACACATCGTAACGTTCCATTCGCAAAACATACTGTGCCGGAACTGATCCTTGTGCAAAACAACCTGGATGAAGGGCCAGATCATACAAGTTCGCCTATTCCAGTCCTCCGCATACTACAAATTAATCTGTGATCTGTGTCTTAGCTCCAGATCAAATACAAACTCGCAAGCTTATCTAGTTCCGTCACTAACAATCGATAACTAAGTAGACGCTCGCGGCATCCGTCGAAAGCTACCATTTGCCTCGATAACGTCAACACTAACGTTCGATATAATGGATATATCCGACGCATTGTCTGATATGCATTTCTCGTGATTCTGACAATAAGATGAACTCGTGAAATAGTTTCAATAATAACAAAGACGAGTTTCAAGGAATGCAAGATTACGAGAATAGTTACAGATTTGTATAAAAAAATTTTGGTGATATTTTAGTGATATTTAGATTTGTTTATGTATATGTTAATGTAGATCATGATATCCTGATCAAAAGTTCTCATTGGCACAAGGTTGTACATAAGTTGAATATCAAATATTGGAAATATGGCTAAATTCCAACATTTGATTTCCAATATCTCGAAAACTGTCCATTTTTGGACCTCCTGCCTATGAGGACTTTTGATCAAAACATCATGATCTACATTATAGTAAAATTTCAGCCAATTTGACTGGGATCCATTTTACATAAGATTTTTGGACCCCGCACAAATCTTATGTAAAATAAATTCTAGTCGAATTGGTTGAAATTTTACTATAATGTAGATCATGATGTCCTGATCAAAAGTCTTCATGGGCACAAGATAAAAAAATGGACAGTTTTCGTGATATTGGAAATATTGTCAAATATTGGAAATATGATTAAATTCCAACATTTGATTTCCAATATCTCGAAAACTGTCCATTTTTGGACCTTGTACCCATGAGGATTTTTGATTAGGACATTATGATCTACATTATAGTAAAATTTCAGCCTCAATTCGACTGGGATCCATTTTACACAAGATTAGTGCGGGGTCCTTTAGTAATTCAAATTCGATTAAACTTGTACAAGAGAAATATAATTCGATTTGATTAAATATACCGTTGATCGCGAAATTTATAAGTTTATCTTATATATTGTAAATAAAAAAAACCTCAATATGATCGTAGTCTAAAATTAAGGTGTAGTTAAAAACTGCAACCATCTATACTGTTACAGTTCACAGAAATAAAACATTATGTATATATTCCACGTAAGTGCAAGTTAAATGGAGCAATCACATTTATTATTAAATTGCGTAGGAAGAATATATATTTATCTTTAATTTTATAAACTGACTCACCAAATTGCATTTCCCTTTTGCAAATAGCTTCCGACCTGAAAACAGAAATAATCCTTATTAATCCTTATTCCTTCAAAGGTCCGATTTACTCAAAATCTTAGAAATATAATATTAATATACGAGAGAAAGGAAAAGTTACTCAATTATTTTCGTTTGATCGCAATTTCAAGCCGGTAAAATGCTGTAAACTTTATTTAGCTTAAAACCGTTTAACAACTTTTACGATTCAGCTGTGGACATGCTAATTTCTGACGCTGACATTTGTTTTATGTCACGCAGGTACGTTCACTCGCGATCAGAGAGTTTTGAGCGGTAGTCTGGTTCAGGGAAGTCGCAACGTCAGCGGCGTGCCGGCTTTCGAAACAAATGTGCCACGGAATGTCACTACCGCAGTCGGTCAGACCGCCTTTCTTCACTGCAGAGTTCATCAGCTGGGCGATAAGGAGGTAAGTGACAACAGTAATTTCAGTATTTTACAACTCTCTCCTTCTTGAAATTAACTCGCTAATTACGTTAACAAATCCGCGTCCAACAGCATTATGAAAAATATTTACTCGTGCACCTTGTTTTCACCTTATAATTCAAATAAAGTATAAACGGAAACCTAAATGTGCGTTCACATAATATCAAATATGCTTGCTAAACTTTGTTTACAATATTTGAGGTAGATAAATATATAATTAATATTTTAAAATTTAATTTTAAAATTATTCTTGTAACTCGACATGATGTGATAAATATACAAATTGCTATATAAATAAATTGCTGTGACCTAAAAGGAACCAAGCAGCATTATTAATTATTTAGTGTCAGAACAATAGATGTTAAATCCAGTATTATTTTATCGAATAAATTAAGATTTTATTAATTTTCATGTAAAAAAGATATTATCCTATTATTTTAAGCGTTTAATTGACATATTTATTGAGCTCACTAGCGGTACATTATACGTTTACCGGGACACAAAATTAAAAAATTAAAAAACTTATTTGATCTCGAGGGTTTATAACTTTTTTATTGTGATTTTTAAATAGAGCCTAGATATTAGGGGGAAAAAAAGAATTTTGCAATATTTCCGTCGTGTCAAAGGTAGATCGGAGGCCGCTGTTGCGGTTACGGTTGCTTCATCGTTTTTCGAAATCCTCAATCCCAGGCATACCTCCATGTCAAGGCTATATAGATCCTAGTAGAGCTGCTGGGTTAACATCACCGCAAGGCTGGCCTGCGGTTTCTGGTTAGGTCGTTGATAGAATATGCATGACGCCTGTTTGAAGAGTTAAACCTGCTCAAAGGTGGATGGAGGGCGACTATTATCTTTTCGGATTTTTGACTGAGACTGCGGATTTGACTGACACTTAATTAAAATTGAAAAATTTGTCGTGCTTTATCGTGTATTATCTTTGTCCTCGCGCTCGTGGTACATTATCTGAGCATTACGTTCAACTACTCGCGCGCATACAACAACTGTTGAACTTACAAACTTTTAATAAAAGAAGTACGTGATTTGTTCAAAAATAGCAAACTAATAGAATACATTATGCAGCGTATATCATACAAATTTTAACGTAATTCCCCTGTGCACCTTATTAAGGCTTAATATTTAATCAAGACGTTCAATCTTCTAGTTACCTAGAACAGGAGTTTCCGCAGCATGCAAAGATTTGATATTTCGCGAAGTTTCCGCCAATGCCTGGTTTGCTAAGTATATATATATATATATATATATATATATATTTCCGGGAATATATCGACATTATCTGCATAACAGGAGTCAATATTGCGTAATTCAATAAATACCAATGGTGGCTTTGCGCGCCAAGGTTTCTCCAAGTTTTGGATAATATTGTTCGGATAATTTTATTGCATTACATACTACGACCTTAAAATATTCAAACACAGAAACACTGATCAGTTGATCATAATAATTCATTACAATAGCGGCAATTAATCGTATAATTATTATTATATCTTTCTACAAACTTCACAAATCTTCGCTTTGATTCGCGGACACTTTTTTTCTTTTATAGCTGAACTGCGAAATGTACTTATTTAATTGTGGGAACGAACAACTGGTTTGATTACTCGTTAACGATGCAATTATTTACCGCCATTTACTCAATAACGTGAGTTCCAGTTATTTCCGGAAGAAGGGGAGGAGACAAGGGATATTCGATCACGCATCACCGATAACTTGCAGAACGCCATGACCGTGTTTTCATTCCAATAATTACTAACTAACTACGACGGTGCTTTGATAAGCTTTGCATGAGTTATACAGAATTGTACCGAAGTTGTTAAAATGTAATATAATTTTCCATTTAAGTCGCTGCTCAATATAAGTCGTTGCGAAAGTATATTAATTAATTAAGGATTCCTCTTGAACTAATGATGCTTCAGTCAAAGAAGTATTCTTTTCTAAACAAAAGCACTATGAACACTATGAGAGATAAGGAAATGACATTATATTACATTTCGCTACACTGGTGCACTGAGAAGTATTATGCGTCGGAATAGTAGCTGCTGCTTTTTCAAGAGAGAGACTGCTACTCTACGAGCACAAAGCATCAGACAACTAACTTGCTGCTCGCGCGAGCTTTTCGTTTTATGACCAGATACACAGCGTTCTTATTAGAGAGGAGCAATTGCATACGGATTACGTATCTAACGAAGACCAACTACGGAAATTCACACAAATTCCTCGACGGTGTGTTGATTCAAGTTGATTTTAAAGGAAAGACAAGCAAAAAAGGACTTTGTTGTTGCATAATACAGAAAAACATTCAAATATTTCCGTAATGCTACTAATTAGATTGTAGTATATATACTATATGCAAAAATTACAATTTAGTTCTTGCGACTAGATCTTTTATCACGTCATCTTGATGCATACAAACCCATTTCCGAGTAATTAACTTAATGCTGTAATTAACTGTAAACTGCCAGAAAATTTACAATAACCATGTCTTTATGATATAATAAAAAAAAAATTGATAATTGAAAGTAAATAAAAAATGAAGATTAATTTTTTATCTAATATATAATTAATAAAAAAAGAAAAATTTTTATTATATTTAATACTGAATAATAAGTAACTCTCATAAAAATAATGCAAAATTGCAATTTTATTATCCATTTTCCTAAATATATTTCCATTTCCAAAATTAATTTTATAAATATTCTCACGAAGCTTCTCCGTGGAGAAAGCTGAGCAATAAAATGTAAAGATACAACGTCGCAATTCATTGAGAAAGTCAGCGGTTTGACTTGCAGAAAGTAGACAGTGTGTATGGAGTTATCGCAAGGCAAATTTGGACAAAGCTAACTGAGACATTTATGTCGCGTCGGTCTTTTTGCCGACTTAGCAAAACTGTTTACAACATATCCAAGGCTGGAAATTCGCGTAGTTTTCCTTCCCCAACATTAATGTGTTGTTTATATAATGTACACTTAAAACGCGAAATACTTAGAATATCTATTAAACGTGTTGTCGGATATCTTGCGAACCACAATTATATATTTGAAAATTAACATATTATAATAATGCATTTAAACACAAATATCATTACAATCTCAAGATTAAATATGTGTGTATGATTAAAAATATTTTTCATTACACATTACGTCTTACGATATCAAAATTAAATATTTAAGGAAAATTTTAAGGAAAGAACTTTATAAGAGAACTAAAGTTTAGTTAAAGTTACGTTAAACCGTAAACATTTGCAACATACAGAAATTATTTTGTAACTAATAATTTTATAACTCTTTTAAATTTTTTATAATATAACTAATAATTTAAAACTCTTAAAAATTTTTTTATTTTTGTAAATTTTATTTATTTTTTGTAACTATAATAAATATAATTCTAATTTAGTTGTATCGATAGCGAGATAAAACAGGAAGGGAAGAGCACCACAATATTTCCAATGTTGATCGGAATCGATCTCATCTGATTCTACTAACGTCACCAATGCATTTCGAAAGTTTGCAAGTGGTATTTACGTTAATACATTGCGTCAGTGTTTCAATAACAACTCGAAATCGGGATATTAATTATATTTGCATACGCACCGAAAGCAACTTGTTACCACCATATACGGATTATACAAAGTGTTCATTCGTGAAATGAAAACGCAACATTTGCATTACTAATTCCGTATGTGGAATTACATTACATGTCAATTAACTCAAAACAATAAGGAAAAGTCTCAAAAGGAACAGTCAATACATTCTTTATTTACAATATTTTTTATCATTATATACTTTGCGATATATACAAGAAAGTAAATGTATATCTATGTAAAATTCAATTTCACTAATCTTCTAAAAGTTATTATAAACAAATATTTATTTACTAACAGCTTTTCTTATCTTGAATGAACAGAATTAAGAAGAACATGATCGTTGTATCAAACTAACGAATCCTGTTTACTCTACAATCTGCTATAAAAATATTTTCCGATACACTAAGAAATCCATTTAGTTGAATCAATTATTTTTTTATTTGGATATGGGCAAATAAATCCTTGATTGATGCAATAAAATAATTTAGTTGAAGCAAAACGTTCATTTATTATGGCATTTTACTTGTTTTTGATAAATAAATTTATCAAATCTCAATGTAGAAATAAGTAAAATGTTATAATAAACACTGCTTTGTGTTTCGACTATATCATTTTAATACATCAACCAAGAATTTGTTTGCCCATATCCAAACAAGAAATTAATTGATTCAACTAAATTGATTTCTCAGTGATAGCCGATTCATATGAATCATACTCATTCGAAAAGTGTTTTAATTTAAGAATTTTCATTTAATACTTCTTGCCAAGGATCTCTAAAAGTCTTTGGAATTTATATTACCTATATAATCCAGTCGTGTAAACGACCCTTTCACCCAAATCGATTTACTCGAGAGAAGATGAATTCGAATGACTCTGCCGGATTCCGCTTCGGAATTCGTAGGATGAAGTTATTCCAGCAAGACGTTACTGTATCCAGAACGACGGAAAAAAGCAGCCCAGTAATTCGATCGGGGAAAAGCCTGCGGCTCTACTCCCAGCTTGAATAAGTATCGCGCCAGGGAGCGGAAGTGTCGTTCATCCCCCGTTTTCTAGCCCGGATTCTGCCGAAGATTTACGTGCGACCTTGCGAACAAGGAGGAAGGACTGGATTATTCCGATCAGCGCTGTTATGCTGCCTTGTTTGAATAAAAAAAAAGCAGGACTGCCGCATCCCCTGGATTCCATCAAAATCAGGAAATCTCTGAAGGTCCAGTACCGAACCTTATCTCCTTTTTCGTTCTTGTTTTCCAAACGAGGATCTAATACGTTTTTGATAGTCCATCAAGCGCGCCCTGCTCGAAAATTTCGTTACTTTGGATCGCGCGATGGCTCTAGTCATTTTGCGGCTTCGTTAGCAAGCTTGATACATGAAATGTCGGAAGTATTATAACATTTTTTGTTAGTGATAGTGAAATAATAACGGTAGCTTTCTAAAATAATCTAAAATACATCAAACACTAAATAGTGCTAAAACATAAATGATTGAACTGTGAATAGTTACTAATCAATCTTTTGTATTCTCTATATCGTCTGATAATTTCACGAAAATGTTTATATTTTTACATTACTTGGTTTTAAAAGATAAAGGATTGAAAATATTGTAATTATAAAATAAACGAGAAGTTTAGTTGCGATAGTGAGATGGAATAAGAGAGATTTTGATAATAAAACACAGATATATTAAGAAAAATAAAGAAAAATCTATGTATATTTAGAGAAAAAAAAATATATAGAGAGAGAGAGAAAATAAATCTAAAGAAATACCTGTCTATAAATAGAAATACGTTCAGTGTTGTTGCTTATAAAAATCTATATTGCTTTGAAATAAAATATCTGTAGCGCTAAGAGCGAAAGATTCAATTTATAAAAGCTATTGCAGTTTAAATATGAGAAATGACAATAACGACGTGAGTATCGATCAATTTTATTTCGAATACTGTCACGTACGTTTAAGCACATTAAAATCGCAATAATCTTATTGTGTTTCTATTTAATAGCGCCGGTATACTCGGTGGATCCATTTAAACCTCCCTGCTGGGCTGTTACTGAACAAACTAATTTTGTAGAGTGTAACGAGCGCAACGCGACTGTTACATGTTTCGTTGTGCAAATGTGCAAGAAGCAAATGTGCATTGTCATAGACATTGCGATGAGAAGTGTGCAACAAAGTTCAAATATTCACGATTATATTTATTGATTTAATCTTTAATCTATTTCATTTTTTATCATTTATCCTATTAAACAAGTACAAATAAAAAAGATGAGAAAATAGTTTTAACAAAATAATATATATTTTCAAATAAGAGTATATTAAACACTTTAATAAATTAAATAAAAAATTATATGTAATGAGAAAGTTATTTGTGCACAAAACAATTCTAAAGATAAAAAAATACAATGCACTGAACAATGTATGTAATTATTACTAAATATAAGATTTTTGTGCGGTTATATTATACATCGATAAATTAATAATTAACAAAGAATTTGTTAAGAGTTGTATTCGTGTCTCACGCTGACTTAGATTTAGACTTATGAGACAAAACCTCACTTTCTCTCTTTTAAGCCTCGCTTAAAGTCAAAGTAACGTTGGTGCAATCGAGTCTTAATTATCTAATAATAATTTCATGTCTAGCTCCTTCCTGTCTAACCAATACAGACGTGACATGTCGTCCTTAAGGCATTGACGGTACTAATAGCATGCAATTTGAAATCGATCCCTCAAGGGATATAGATCGATGGAATTAATTGAATATTCGAAGCTCTCGATCCGATCTCGATCAGATGGCGATAATCGTGATTCGATCACAAGCGGGTTATGGTTGGGGAATAAATTAAATCTCGATATGAAAAAGGGACCACGCGAAAACTGCTGCGTTTAATCCGAACAATTGCTTTTCCGATCCCAAACATTTCGCATACTGCCATTCGTATCCCGACTTCGTACCCTTTTCGCGCTGCCGCCATGCCGGTGCGCAATGCCTCTCCTACATTTCCCTCTCTTTCTCTCTCTCTCTGTTTTATTTATTTATTTATTTCCATCCCTTTTATGGCATAACGATTGGTGGAACACAACGATCCGATAAAATTGCAAAACAACTTCGGGCGATTACGCAGATTTCACGTTCCGCCACAGAGCTATATATGCGTAAAAAGATTGCGCCAGAACCCCAGCACAGTACTTTAATTGTGCCTATAGCTTGACTGTGATTTAAGGATTCCTATATTTTACATTTCCACGTGTTTTACTGCACATCCATTTTTGCAGTAATCATAATATAATAATAATAATATTATGTCATCACTTATTTAAATATTAATGATACGGGTCCGAATTATTAAATGATAGATTATGCTGGAAAAACAAATATATTTATTGTAAATATATGATGAGGATTAAAAATAATACAAATGGATACGTGCGATCATTCAGAGAGGAAATAATTCTGACATTCGCATTTGCTTTATCAATTGTGTGCGTGCATGCATGCATAATAAGGTACGTTCTAAAAAAAAAGTCTATATTTCAAATAAAATGAAATTGAATCATATTTATTCGTTTCTGGCATCCTCCGTCATGATTCTTTATTCTAAGATGTCCTCGAAAACCTCTTCTCTAGTAGTACATATAAATCTTGTTACTCGAGGGGAATTGGACGTTACAAATCGCCTCGTCTTTCAGCTACAATAAGCATTGCAAAGGTGCATGCACTCGTCCAAACATAAGGATGCTAGGAACAGGTGCATCGGGTGGAACGAGATAACAGCGAAGAATTAGGTATATTTAAATAGAATAGACGGAGATATATGTGTGTGTGTGTTCATGTACATTTATATATATATACACACACACATATACATATATAAATCAAAGAAATTTATCGTTGTATCGCTTTTGTCGACCGTGCAATAATGTGCATACCCGCTTGATTTAAGAAATTGCAGATAAATACAAAACATTCCTTTTATAAAATCCATACAAAACTTTAATATGTTATAAGAAAATTATAATTGCATTATAAATACAATATAAATACATTATAAGTATATACAGAAATTTCAATTTTATACGAATTTTATATAGAAACTTTATATTATAAAATAACATGTATATATTAAATTTTAAATTAAAGTAGTAAAGTATCGTATTTTTAGACTATTAATTTTCCTATAATCGTTAATAGTTTATAGACTATTAGTGACTATTTAATACTAGGTATTAATTTTTATTTGTAAAAAGAGCGCAATTAGAGTTATTTATATCAAAACTTAAATTATATGAAGGATGAACTTTAAATAGTCAACGAAATAGATATCTTGTTTTTCAGTTTATTTTACGAAGACCTTACTTTTAAATTTTAATTCGAAATATGTTCTTACAAAATTTATATAAACTTATAAATAGCGAGAGAAGGTGAGTAGTGACACATCTGTACTTATCAGAGAGGAAATCTTACTAAAGTTTGATGCGTAAACCTTATGTAGTCTGTATAAGAGCACCTGCCGGCGGCGAAAATGTTCGTTGCAAGCCGCACGATTCTGTCGTCTTGTGCAGGAATAATTCATCTTGAGGTAACATGGCGCTCGCGGTGCCGCACCACTGATACACGTCTCTCTATATACTGCTATTTTCTGCACGCGCATCCGGGTGCAGGTAATATGTGGGTCAAATTAACAATATGCATAGTGCTCACATGAGGAATCTAAACGTGCAAAATAGAGAGAGAGAGAGAGAGAGAGAGAGAGAGAGAGAGAGAGAGAGAGAGAGAGAGAGAGATTATTAACGTTGCGCGATGAAAATAAGAAACGTCTTTTAAATCTTACTTGGCGCAAGTGCTAATTACGTCGTCGTGCAGAAAGCCCTTTGTAAATGACGCTTTGAATAATCTCTCAAATGGAAACCACCACTATTATAAAGACCTTACAACTAAAAAGTAAAGTTGTATTTTAATTTTGCATTCTAAAAATGCCTTTGAACATACTAACTAACTTCTAAAAAAGCCAAGCATGAAAATCAAATAATTTTACATGTAATTTACAACTAAAACATATTTATCGATTAATAAAAAAATAGATAAAAAAGGAGTAATTAAAATAAAAATAAATAGAAAACTAATTATATTAGTATACGTAATTATACAGGGTGCCTCATAGCTACCACATTTCCTCTTAAGAACGTATTCTTGAGATAATTTTGAAACAAAAATCCTAATACAAAAATGTCGAAGTTGCAATAATTTTTTTAATTATAATTGGTTAAAGATTGAATGTAATTCGAAAGTAATAGCCTCGATATTTTTGAATTAGGATTTTCATCTTAGAATGTTCAAAAAGAATCCAGAAATAATATTAGAGCCTATAAAAATAAAATGGTTTTTGACTTGTAAGCATTTAAAGTTAGCTTATAATTAAAAAAATTATTGTAGTCTCGACATTTTTGTATTAGGATTTTCGTCTCAAAATTACTTCAAGAATATATCCTTAAGAGAAATGCGATAGTTGTGAGACACCCTGTATATACTTAATTAGTTTTATTTATATACATTAAAATAACCTGATTTACATTTTCAAGAAAGTATTAATGGATACTCAAATATAGATATTGTTTAAATATATATGTATATTTAATCAGATAATTTTAATGTACTTAGACACACACAAACAAAACTATAATACATTATTACTTTTAATCCCATTAGATACTATTACGTAAGTCAATAGTCCAAATACTAATTAAGAAATGTGACTTTAAATTTAATGTTTAAATGCTTGAGATTTCCCTGTATCAAAGATAAAAGACCGAAAAGAAAATTACTGCATATATGAAAAAATCTATTACGAGTACCGTGTGACGAACTATCTACTTCGCCGAATTAGATTCCAAAATTAATCAACCGCATGTATTATCCGCCTGAGATAGAGACACGAGGATAGATGAGACGCGAGAGTACCGAGATGACATCGAGAGTTACGACGAACCGAGGGACTGTTTGCCAGATTTATCTGACGTTGCTCCGACCTTCTGCCTTCCTGGAGCTGGTATACCTCGATTCCGCCCCGACGAATTTACGAGATATGGAACAACGCGGATTTGTTTATCGCGTTGTGGATTCCTGTCGGTATAGGATGATCTGAATAGAACGTCTCCGATTAATACCTACGCCAATCCTTCCACTTGCTTCGTATATACCGCGGTTTGTACGTATCATATGGGACAAACACACAAGAAATCGATTCACCACCAAATGGGTTGTCGAGAGACACGCGCTCGTCAGTTAGCCACGTTGATGGCAACATCGTCCTCTTGGAAAAAGGATATCACCACTTTTTCCGCAGAACATCGGAGATGTCTATATTGACTAAAGTACGGCTTACGGAGTCGCTCAACCAACAAAGCAGCTTACCGACCTTTCTGTCCAATCGACGTAAATTGTTTCGCCAGTATTTTGCGGAGTTTGATCCTTTTCGCTTTCACATTCGAGAATATATATTAAAGTTGTGCGATGTAAACCATGTAAACATTTAATTCGTCTAGCTATTTGCGGCGAATAAAAAAATAAAAACGTTAATCTTTTACTCACTATTGAATGTAATTTTTTATACTAAATAAACAAATGAATATTTATGGAACTTGCATAATGTTAACTTTGTGAAGGAAGGTGTTGTACAATGGGATCAAAACATTACTTTGTTATCTATTTAAACTTAATTCGACTAAATGATGTAATTTGCATGTTAAATAACACTCATTTGTACCATCCAGTCTTCCATCAAACTGACGGAAATAATAAATGTTTCTTGTCGTAAAGAAAACTTTTAACGATATCAAATACTGCATACTCGTCTCTCTTTTATCTTTTACGAGCAAAAAGAAGTTATTGTACAACAAAAAGCACGAGTTCAAAGAGATCACGCATATACATATACACATATAAAAATAAAATAGGACACGTATTTTGCTACAAAGCGTTTCGTTCTTATCGTTTCTAGGCTTTCTTTTTCTTCTTAATGAAAAGGGCAAGTGGTAATCGAAGCCGTCGTCGCAACCGGTATCGTGCACGACATTACACGCGACAATTTCGTAGAAATCATATTTTCAGATACACGAGATGAAACTACATGCTCGAAAAAAGAGAAAATTACAGTTCCTTTTCAGTTCCTGATCGCATATACATGCAATGCGCAATCTGATAAACGTTAGACAGTTGAATTGAGGAAAAAGAAAACTTTCAACAATTACGATCGCGATGGTATCAATGAATCTCTGTACAAGTTAATAATATTTTATTATCTTAAATAATTTCTCGTTGACAGATAAAATGCATTCTGATGTGTCCTTTTGAATAAATTGAATATAAATCGAATCATGATTGTTATTCTATCATTCATATCTCTGTTACCGCAATTGATTTCTCATTTTCATTTTTATAATTGAAAATTAATAAACAAAGTAAAGTTAGTGGAAACGAAATGTGAGAAAAGAAGAGAGAAGAAGCCGCGATAATATCAATAATCACAAGTATCCGCAAAATGGATACTGTGGGGAACAGATGCGTTTTTGTGTACGGCAGAAACTAATAAAATCGTCGTGGAGTAACTCCAGCTGACATATGTTTACAGACCGGACTTCTTGTGGAGACCATTAGTCCATAGCAAGGGGTGGTCTCTTGTTATCGACAGTGTACATTTTATATAGACTGGTACAGCGCAGATTGCGGCCGCGGTTTAACCAACGATAATGCCCCACTTGCTCCGATACGTAATGTCGACTATATTTCGTGCCACTCGATCGCGGTGCACTTGTACAATTCTCCCTTCGCCGTAAGGCGAGTATTAACGCTTTCCCGACAGGATCTTTCTCTCGAATCTGATTGCAACGGCACTGATTATTCCGATGAAATGTGAACATGTTAGGTACAAAATGCCATTTATGTTGATAATCAGGTAATTCTTAACCTTTCGCAAGATACGTGGATAAAAGTCAAAAGTTTAGTCACGTGGGATCAACGAAATAATAATTAATAAGCTCTATTAAATAAGCTCTAACAAATAATTCAGCTAAGTGCAATATTATTTTTTCTCTTTTTATTATTTTATTTTCTCATAACGTTGACTTTTAAAAACTAAACATAGATGTGAGTATATTATATTTATTTATTTAATATTGTTAAGAAAACATAAAATTTATTTTAAAAAATCAACTTCTTATTTAGGATCTATTTAGTTCTTACAGACTTGCGTGAATTATATAAAATTAAATAAATATTGAAACTTAGCAAATGTTCATCACAAAGATAGGAACTATAAATGAATCAGTCTTCATCGTTTCTGAACTCGATAAAATCAAAACGTTTTTTACATTAAATATTAGCATGTTCTAAGCAAAGCGAAATTGCACAGGCTTTTGCCTGTATTTTGTTTGTTTTTACGGTCAACATTGCGTGGACATTCGGTACATCGTCGTTTAGAATTAGATCGTTTTGGAGCAACTTTTGCAGTGCCAGAATCACCGAAATGTTCTGAAACTCTCTTGCGCAGTTCACTCTGCTATACCGTTTTGGGTAAATATACAACGTGCCATCACTTTTTAACTAACAATAAAAATAAATAAAAATAGAATGCGATATAAAAAATAACAATAAGAACGTAAACAAATACTACTTACAATATAACGAAGTGCCGTGCTACGTAGGATCTGTGAGGCACGAATGCACTTTATAAACGTCCTTCTAACATTGCTTTTTTGAAAAGATTTTCCACTTCAATTACATTTGGAGTCCAGCAAACCCCACGTGACTCGCGAAAGGTTAATGGAGCAGTAAAACTTCTTCGTATTCTCTTTATTCTTCAGACAAAATTCTAATATTGTTTGTATAAATTTTAACAAAAAATTCATATATACAATATACACATATATTATATTTAATAAAAAATAATTTGATTTTATGCGTAACAAAGAAAGTATTTTATTATATATGTATAAATCTCTGTTTGATAAAAATGAATGAACAATCAAAGAAAAATCCAATGTTCTTCTCTTTATTTACATGAGGATTAGGTCTGACTAGATAGCGATTACTACTGCGAAGTGGGACACCATCAGATCGATCAAACAAGCAATTCCATCTTAACATAAATTCGCACACGTCGCTCAAAATGACAAACATGTGTCCTGATTTAGTACACTGCTGAAAGAGCAGCATTCACTCTTGATAATCAAAGACGATGTCGGCTGTAATTCTTCGCTGTATTGATCTAAAGACTATGTTGTCTTCTACAACACGCAAGACTGTAAATTGTGATGAAAATATTTATGAATTTATAATTTTACCGCAATAAAAATAAAACTAAAAATAACTATTTTTTATCTTTATCAGTATGCATAATAAATCAGGACGTTTGTTATTTTAAGCACAATTCTATATTAAACAGGAATTGCTAGTTCAATCGATCTCTCTTCAAAGTAGTAATAGCCGCTATCTGGTCAGACCTATAATTCCCGCTCTTTCAAATAAAGAGCGGAAATTAGGAACATTACTTTCTTTTTTAATTATCCATCATCATTTTCTATGTTCAAATAAATGAACGTTTTATGTATGAATAATATATTTGTGTTAAAATTTCAACTTTATAAATAAAATTAATAAACTTTCTCTGCAAAATAAAATGCAAACTTCTAAGGCCTAGTTTCACAATTCATAGTTAACTCTTAACCAAAATTTAACTTATTTCTTTACAATTCTAATATTAGAAAGAAATGAGGAATACGTTAAACCTCGATTAAGGGTTAACCATGAATTGTGAAACTGGATCTTAGTGATAGCGTAGGTATACAAAGACGTATACTGCGTATATAATAGTGATTTATCAATTATTAAAATAAAAAAGACTTTCATTGCATGCCTCAAATTTTTCAGTATTACCAAATTACGAAAGTTCAGATATGAAATTGTATTAGATTTGACCTACTTTACTTTCTCTTTGAGTCTCCAAATATATCACTCGCTAGACCAGGAAGGGTTAAATCAACGCGCTTGACACTTGCCCCTACTTTCAGAAGAGATCTTCGGAGAACCGTTGACGAATACGTTAGACGTGCAGACGACATGCGAGCATTTGAAGGATAACCGTCGACGAGAAAGGCGACTTTGGCGAGCGGGATAAGGGGAGGAAATGTCTGAATGGCGGTGTGCCAATGAAAGGCTTCTGTGAGATTGATAGAGCGAATTGGAGGTGAAGCGTGACTGAACAAAGCGTGGGATAAAGGCCGCACCAGAAATACCATTCGTACATTGCGAAAGGTTAAGGTGAATTTACACGATTCACACTTTATTACAAAATGATTACGTCGCGTAAACGAGTTTTCGCTCGAATGCATTCATCAAAACATAATCGGGATCAAATTGTCCAATATACACGTCCAGGTCGAATTTTGATGGAAATTCCACCTGAACGTGTATAAGTCTCGTATTGAACATTGTTTTTTATCGACTAGAAAATCGATAAATGGTAAAGAATAACAGATGGATGACAATTTAACTGTAACGACTATCTAGACTATCTAGAGCGTATTGAGAAATGGTCTTCTTGAAACATATATTTACAATTTCTCTGTTCGCGTGGACAGGCATTTTTGTGAAAACATTGTTCACAAGACTCACTTCTCTCTCACGCTGCATAATTTATTCGAGCTGATCGTCGAGGAAGCATTGCATAAATTCGTCTTTAAAAGGCGTGTCGCACGTTCTCCACTCAGCGCGGGATAAAAGTCGACACTCGGCGTCGTTTACGACAATAAATAAAACGTCGCAACGCCGAGAAAGAAATTGAATGAATTACGATACGTCTCCGTCCGCCTCTATCTTTCGTAACGTGACTTTAATTTACGATTTGTGAAGATTCGCGTCGCGCATTTCCGGTTTTCTGTTATTCCGCGCTGCACGCGAATTCACTCTCTTCGTAATTTTTGATTTTCGAAAGTGCGTCTTTCTATTCAACATTCATATAACTCTTTACATTACATTATAATAATTAATAAATTTTTGTCGCCTCGTAAAATGAAAATTATGCTAGACATAAAATTAACAGAAAAGTAAATAATGAATTCTCACAATACACTCTACAAAAATTACTTATGACATACTTAATTAATAATTATAAAACGAATTATGAAATGAATATCGAATCTGAGCGTAATAATATATAATATTAAAATAAACGCTTAAAGCCTCTCGTAAATAATTCTAAATACATAAATTATAATAATTTGCAAATCGTTAATTGGATGTTATAGTAGCAAAAATCTGGCGTAATCGTTCTAAATAGTTCGCGGTTTCGATGTGATTCGATCGACAATCACACGTAAATACACGGTTACGCGTGTCACACAGCCTGTCGATGATTTATCTGAGAACTGCCGATAACCGAACGGTGGTCTTCGCAGTGATTAAATCGTCATGCGGCTGCTGGCGTGACGTTATCGGGGTCGTGCGCAAATCACAGCGGAGAAAGGCAAAGGCGAAATTTGAACGACGTAACAATGGTGGCAGTTACAGAGAACGCGATACAATTGGCAGGCCTCACGTCGGTATATGCGGTTGCGACGGGATGATCCAAGGATGAACGGATAGAGGCCAACATTGCGACCAGGCTTTGATGCCGCGCGTGCCAGGCAAACACGCTAAATCCGCTCGTCCGATCACCCGTTCCGGATTGGTTTGACTGTAATGCCAAACTACCTGATCAACCGATGTCCTTCGGTGTCCCTTGATGTCGGAAGTCGATGCCGCTCGGCGCAATTGTTCGATAATCTAATTGCTGATTTATCGGCGGACAGGTCACGTACGAGTCGATGAAAGAGAATTTTATATATCGTCATTACGTAGAAAGAACTAGAAAGATTGCCAACGTGTAATGAATCGCGGAAACTCTCTCTCTCTCTTTGACGAAGAGATAATTGATTCGTCGTGAAGAACACAGGACGTTAGTTATCGTATGAAAGTTATTTATGATCAAACATATATATACACATATATATATATATATATGTATATAGGTCTCTTTGAATTTGTGTTATTTCCGACACGCAAAAAGTATCATTCTTTCATAACAGCTGAACACCACAAAATAAATCGACGAAATGCGCCATAAATTCGGTTCTTGACAGTGTATTCTTAGTAGAGCCGCATGCAAAATATTTTCCAGCGTTCCACGAGCTGCGTTTATTTTGCTCGCTCACAGCGACCAGATTAATAGTCGATCTGCCACCATTAATCCGCAAGTTTGTCCGGGCTCTAATTTAATCGCCGCAGCGAAGGATAATATTTTGTTGTAGCAGCCGAACGCGTCCGGACAGATCCGCCCATGCGATCGATAAATTCATCTGACGTATATTATATTTTGGAAGAGTTCCCGAGAGAATATTTTCAAGTTTCACACACTCGCTGTTTGCCTGTCGCGTGCATGACAACTGGATTATTTGTCGCCGCGCCAACTATTAATCCCCGGTTTGTTCTAGTCAAAGATTAAATCTCCCTAGGTTTTTGTGTCTATCGCGAAACAAATTTATAACTAATACAATAACTATATAAATATAAATATAATAATAAAGGAAGGATATTTTGTGTTTCAGAAATCCTCAATTTAACCCTCGAACCGCACACTTATTTTCGGTACCTTTGGACGACACACATGGATCATTCATGTCCGACTCGATTTTAAACCTCTTAAAGTGCTCGAAAAATTCTGTAAAAATTAACATATATTCTTTAAGGTTTCTACTAAATTATCCTGCCATGCAAACATTGGAAAAAAATGTTTAGGAAAATTATGGAAATTACTTTCTGCACCAGAAAAAGAAAATAATTCAGTTTTAATATAAAAATTGTAACTTTGATTTTTGAAGAAAAAAGCAATTTTTGATTCTATTAAAATACAAAAATGATTATTTTTAATGCATGGACACGAAAGACCCAGTGTGTGGTTCGAGGGTCAATATCCCTCTAAGGTCCAGTTTTTCTGATTAATTTGTGGTAAAGCTTAACTTGATATTTCACCCAATGGGCTTCATCCACGGCATCATCATAGATGAAGCCTATTGAATAAAATATCAGGTTAAGCCTACCCATAAGTTAACAATACAAATAATGAAAGGATGATGAAAAACCGGATCTAAGAAAAGGCAACTTTCCTTTTCTTTAATTTAATTCTTGAAATCCTCCTCTAATTAAACCCAACAACCTCTTTCGCAATGAGAAAAAGATAAAATATCTGCACTAGAAATCTTTTTAATGTCATATAAAAGGTTTGTAAGTATACTTATCGCTTAAAAATAGACTACGTGGTAACAAGTTGTTATGAAACTATAAGAAAAAAAGAAAAAGAGATAGGTATCACACAGCGTGCAAACCCGGTAAGTTACTCCGAGGCCGCAGTGGGACATGGAGAGTTAACGCCAGCTTGCACCGCGGTAATATTTTATACGCGCAACAAAACGACTTGGGAACAATAAGTACGAGCTATTTATCCAATGGTGAAATAGCCTTTCGTTCGCGACACATAGCATTATCGATGGATGCTAAATTGCATACGAATTCGTTGGCCACGGGCGACTCTTTGGCTGACTGGACGCATTGTGCATTCTCCAAGGATATGATGGGGGTGGTAAAGTGCCTCGGACAAGAATTTACGGGGTGGGGGAGGGGGAAGAAGGAGAAGGGCTGATCATTTGTTCGCTTCCTTTTTTTTTACCTTTATTTCATCGGAGCGCCTTGGTACACGATACACCACGGTTGAGAGGCACTATGATACGTGACCGACATGAATATAATCCTTCCTCTCTTTTCCCTCTGTTCACGTCGTCGTCACTTTGCGGCTGCTACACGAAACGCTATCCGCATTCCGTTGTCCTAGAGCTGTGCGAGCTACAATGTGATCGTGGCAGATACCATGATGGTCGTTAATACTTTTCAAACCGGTATGGCCTCTGACATGTTACATGACAACCATTCCATCTTACGACCTTTGCACGGCTGTACGTGTAGTGGGTGAAGACAGATCATTATTCTTTTATGCGTAAAGCATGACATACTTAGTTACTAACTTCTTCCATTGTTGTATAAAATATATTCGAGATATATATGCAGTAATGTTGCAGCATGTTTCGTTTAAAAGAAAAAACGTTGATTACACACGACAAATCCATCTCATTGCTTGTGCAGAAATTAGCGAATGCTTAAGTGAATTTAAGTTAAACAATATTTATGAGTAGAAAATATATATTCCTTGTATTATATGTTGACATATATCTCAATGTGATTTTAGTATTTGTCTTTATTAACCATTACAGGACAGGAAAGCTACTAAATAGCGTCGAAACAGTGTCACATTTTGAGGCAAGAAGTATAATGAAATAATGAATTATAAATTTTACTCAAGGAAAAACTGTTAAATTATAAAAATAGATCCCTGCAAAGTTTAGTAATAAATTAGTGAGGTGTAAATTATTATATTAAAACAAGAAGAGCTATTAGAGCCTAGCAAGATAACTTATGCTTTAATAAAACTTTATTGAAATAAATGATAAACAAATTTCAATAACAACTTTCAAACGTTTCGACCTTTTTCCAACGGTCCTCTTCAGTGAATATATCTAACTTATATATGTTACTACACATATAATTGCAATCCTTCTACAAAACTTCTTGTTCCTACCAATACATATCAATCTGTTTATCATTTATTTCAATAAAGTTTTATTATAGCATAAATTATCTTGCTAGGCTTTAATAGCCCTTCTGATTTTAATATTATTGAATTTATTCAAATTGAGCCGAGTCTTATAATATATTTAATTATTAAATTATTATAATTTATTTATTCATTAATTTATTCAGCATCATTTATCATAAATTATAGATGCTAATTTGAGAAGCGCATTCGCAAAATGTTAAAACAAAGAGAATCTAATTCGCATGCTCTCATACACGCACGGATCTCGTGAACATTTGTCGCAGACATAACTCTATGAAGATTAATATCAAAGGTCGCGAGAAAATATCGAACCTGAGAAATATCGATTTGATCCCATTTTTCAACGACCGGGGAAAATTCTCCGAGACGACAAGGAAGAAAAAAGATGTGAGACGTGAGAGAGATTGAAAGAGAAAGAAAGAGCTCGATCAATGCTCGAAAAACATATAATTTATGACACGATACACTCACGCAAGTCATTAATCTTTGTAAATCGCCGGCGAGCGCGTTTCCACATGACTGCTGAAAATCTTGATAGGAAAACTCATTACTAACAGATTCGCTCGAGACCATGAGCTTGCCTTCGATAAATCTAGATTTCTTCGCGATTATAATCGTTTATTTACGCGGCGATAACAATACGTGTACGCATATCAATTGGTTCCTCACTTTTCGCTTTCTATTTGCTTTTACCGAACTACATGAATCAATAAAAAAATTAAAATTATCCCAAGTAGAACAACAAGTCATTATGATATCAAAACGATGTCAAAATGATCCAAGATGATCATTAAAAGTCACTTTTCAATCACTTTCGATTCATTTTAAATTGTCATTTTGACGTTATCGTGACTTGCTGTTTTGGTTGGAATTAATCTGTTATCTGTTATACGATTCTGATCTTTTAATATTAGTAATACTAAAATAAATGAATAAGTTACATTTGATAGCACATTATTAGTTTCAAAAGCGGAAACCGCTGTTAATTAAAAGAAGAAAAGAACATCACAAAGCAGAAAGGTCAGGAAAGAGAGAATATAATTGTATTAGTTTAGAGGCTTTTACTTTATCACAGTGAATTTTACTTCGGGCTGTACCATTTGCACGCACCAGAGACACGCAATTCATACAGCGGGCTTTTCAACGCAATTTTCAAAATAGCACTTTTACATCGAGCCATCGTTGCGTTGCGTTGTGTTGCGTCGTCGGTTTGCGCTCCGGCTCTAAAAGGCGAAGAAATTCGTGCCAAGTAATTTTGAGCGCTGCACGTGATCACCGTTGGCGTTTCGGCGTGAATTAATTCAAAGCTTGTAATTAACCGTAATTCCATTGCGTTCGTAAATAACTTATCGTGGCTCGGTTGCGTCCGTGCCTAATAATAATTAATCTCGAAGCGAGCGCGCGGCGATGACGGCCGCACTCGCATGAATGTAAATGGATCTTCAACGTGAAATTTCGATGCGATAGACGGAAATTTTACTCTGACCATTTATATGGCAACGATAAATCCGCGATTTAACGATGAGGATACTTTGTAATTACACACATTTTTATAAATTTTAAAAAACATTTTAAAATAACTAAAAAATATAAATATATATATATATAGCTCTACGTTAATGTGCACGCAATATACGTATAGATACTTTGAAAGTGGTTTATTATATTTAAGTACTTTGTAATGGAGATATGTTTCAGCTGTTGGAGTTATATTGCAACTAGCCTGGAAAAATTATATTTTTAAAAATAAATATTTTTTTAACAGCGTTATATTATAAAAATTCATGAAAGTGGTAGATAATAATGCAGGATATTTTTAAAAGGAATATAAAAAAATAATTTATTATTTTCAATTAATTTTTAATAAATAACACAACGAAAAAAAAGAAAAAATAAAATGACAAATTAAATTACATACATATGTGTTCAATTATACGAACATGTAGGTATGTGTACAATTATAATATTGCATGCATATATATTATTATAATTACCCAAAATTTAAAGTGTGTATTAAAAAACACAAGAGATAAACCGCTGACCAAAATTGTATACACCAATAGTTACTAATGTCCAATAATGCCCAATATTTATGTCCACTAATGCCCTAGTAGCTCATTAATGCTAGTAATGCCACTAATTGCTTCAGTAATAACTACTAATGCCCTAGTAATGCTCTACAATAACTAGTAATGCATAACCTCATACCGCTTATTATAATACACAATTCTTTTAAATAATGCCCAGTAACGTCCCAAAACCGTACAACGCAATGCCCTCAGTGATTTACCCCTTGAGAAAATGAAAGAGTTATAACACATCGAAAGATAAAATTTGTTTAACAAATTAATCTTCAAGGATATAAATAAATAATAAGATTCTATATTTGATAAGAAACCGTACTTATCTTTATCGAAAATAACATTAACATTTTGTATTTAAAAAAAATCGTTATTAAAATCTTAGTCAATTTTTGTGTGCATAAAATCGCTCTCAAGCTTTACAAACATGACACACTTTATTCGGCTGTCGGAGATTCCGTTAAATATAACGTGTAAGAAATATATAGCTGTCTTATCGTTCTATAGCTGAAGGACCCTTCCAAAACGGTTCAAGTTTCCTATTTTGGATTCGAAACATCTCAAGTGCGCTTGTCTCACAGCTGCAGGGTGTATCTTATACAGACCGTATTTCCACTATAAGTGAAAGCAAGTTGGACAGTCGAGACGAGCACAGAGGATCCGAATGGTACACTCTGCAAGTATAGATCCGTCCGAATGCGAGACACAAAGCCTTCCATACGCTTCGTTGCTCATAATCTCCAAATGTATATATATATATATATATATACGCACTCAGAACGAGTGAACTAGTCGAATTCGATTAAGCTTGTTATAAATTCGCACATTTCCTGTGACCTTTCTTTAATTTAAAATAGAGAGGCGAAATTATATATGTAATGCTAAATCTAGCACATATATAATTTTACCTCTCTATTTAGACTGAGATATGTGCAAGCATTACATCAGTCATTTACTTTATCAACTAATGTGATAGACTAAATTTAAATCAACCTAATTATCAATAATGATCAAGATGACGATAGATACAGTTTTTATCAAAATTGAAATTATTCCGTCAAAATTAAATATTGTATTCAATATTTTACAGTTCTTTAATTATTCTTAACAGTACAGTTAATTTTGACGTGAATTCTTATAATTCCTGAGATTCAATTCTTCAATCTTTGAATTTTCGCATCTCTTATATTTATATAATATATGTATCTCAACGTTTAAATTATGTAACAGCGCATTCACGTGTTATCGTTACTAGCTTCGTGTATTTTGCATGACGCCGATACGCGGTTACACGGGTAACTTGTCTTCGTTAGACAAGCAGTTATCTCAAACTTGTTCGTCTCTCATAATTCTTATCAGTCCCGCAACTCTCGATGTGAATCGCGGAAACGGGGAGTTCCGTTTCATAAAGTGACCACCGCGCGAATAGAGGTCACGCGGAGAGAATTCAAAGAAAGTTCATCGTTCGAAATCGAGAACGAATGATGCCTCCGCGACTTGTGCATTAAACTCATTACGGCAGCGTAGCTAGATATCGCGCCGCTTCCATGGTTTTCGGTGTTGTTAAAACTTGCAGCTGCAGCAGTCACAATAAGGTATTCCGGCGTCGATGACTAACTTCTATCGCGAGTACGATATTCAAAGTCCCCTCATTACTGGCAAGCGATAATCCTCTGAATTTGTACATTCGCCGTACAACTTCGACGTTCGATGGACGCCGACGACTCCGAGGCGTGCGCGCGTGAAAGTAATAATTATAACTTCGTCTCGGTTCCGCACGTTCACGTGTGAGCGCTCTCGTTAGATGCTCGTTAATTACAGAGAGGCAGGTTCGCAACTTTGCGCTCGCGGCACGATGTTTTTAGTCATAATCACCAGATATCCTCTCATCTTTGTCGAGTAACTTATGACGTCTTCCTAGCGAATATTACTGATCGATTAGACACATTTCTGGGTCAAACTTGTGTAACTTCTTACTTCGAGATAAATCTAAGGTGAAAAATCTTAACCGCTTACAGCGTATTCGTATTCCTTGAATAATGTCACATTTTAAATAGCATGATATTTATAAACGTAATATTGTAGAATGAATTTACAACTTTGTTTCTCGATCATTACCACCAGACATTCTTTTCTTCGGAAAACAGCTTATCTCACAGTTACAAAAAAAAACATAACCATTTTTACCAACTTTACGCGAATGTTACTTTCTTTTCTTTTTGGACATTCTTTTGCAATACAAGACAAGAATATAAATCAGAAAATACGAATAATACAAGATCCATGGAAAGGTTTTGCCGAAATATTTAAAAATTTAGCTAGATACAGATTTTTAAATAATATTGATATAGACTGTCAAAATAATTATGCTGAATGCAAATTGGTTACTATTAGAATGTCAAAACTTTTTGCAACATTGTTCATCATGCTTGAGATTTCTACGTAATTATTTTGAAGGTCTAACAAAATTATTTTCAGATTGGTTATCTAACTAAATTTTTAGATACTTCACCAAACTCATTCTTTCTATGTACCTACACAATAGTGACGCTTCTAAAACTATCCATGTACCTTTGTTCAATTACCGATTCAAATTATAGATAAGAAACGGAGTGGAAAACGATTTCTGGCATCTTTCTGATCAGTTAGTAATAATATTAGCCCGACCTGCGTTTGTTCTCATAGATAAGAAACTCGTCATCAGTAAGAAAGACTGATTCGTAAAGAAATAGTAAAGTCACCTAAAAGCGTCATTATTACACTAATTGAAACTTGACACTTAATTTAACTTATTATCTAGAGTTTCGTCGGTACTTTTGTTCGCTAAGAACGGAGACGTCTTGAGACGAGACGAAGGAAAAACGCGAAATCTTCGTTCGGTATGTAAGGTAGAAATAATGTAAACTTGAGAATTGAACGGCAAGTGTAGAGTAACCTGTGACGAAGCAAATTGCATCTCGTTGGCCATGAGGTTAGCCTTTCTAACCACGCGCCTCAGCTTATCGCATCCGTGCAGTGCTACTTCCAACCATAGTTAAATACTAGTTCATCCCCTTAGTCTGTCCCTTCGTCGTCATTAAGTGCTCGATAACTTCGAAAATTTTGACCTAGTATCTCGTCTGCGCAACCCGTTTGACCACGTAATTCTGAAGAGAAAAGGTCCGTAATCCATAACTCAACTTTCGAAACACTATAATTTCGTTCCATACGCTGCCATTTATGTGATTATTCCAGCATTAAAACATGCAGCGTAAGCTTTTTTGCATGACCAGTATGCCATGCTGAAATTCATTTTGGAACGACCTACTTTGCCCTGTCGTTAAATGGAACTTTACGTTTAAATTAAAGCTATAGACTTATGTTATGTTACCGCAAACCGAGCAGCTACTATGAATTCTGCAATTAATGCATGTTATTCGCGCGACGAGTTGGTATGCATGAGATCTTGATGGTCAAACATCATATCATCGTAATCTCGATTCTAATAATTGCATAGTACCATGCTCGCAAAATCTCATATATGTTCTCTATGTGTTTCCATTTATCAAATTGGAATTATCTAAAGTGTATATCATTTAAGAATTAGACATTTGCAAAAGTAATATGCGATTATACATTGTATGTTAAAACTTTAGTTAATATTCTAATACAATGTGTTTAAAAGATTGTCCAGCTTAAAAGAAACTTCTACTTCTATTCTATTATTTTGTCAGAAAGATATATTATTATGTCGCAATTTCATTTTAATTTATTCAAACGAAAATATTTTCTCATATTTAAAATACTAATAAATTTATTTATTAATTTTAAAATTTTGATCAGGAATAATTATAATTTGTCTGTACTTTACAAGGTAATGAAAATTCAAAATAATATAAACACAAAATTTAATTTTCATATTCGATTTCAATTAGCGTGATCAATGCAAATTTATTGCAATATCAATTTAAATTGTCTGTATTTTTATGTTTACCAGGAGAAACATCTAATAACGTTCACGGACAATTCCGCTTGTCGAAATGCATTCGGTTACTGCGAGAGACCTGACAGAAATTCCATATTTCTGCTTTTCTGATCATCATAATTATTCCGATGGTGCTGTAGAACCCTCTCTCGTATTCATGAAGCGGTGGTAGGGAAGGTTATCGTCACCACCGCGCACAAATCCACCATTATGACGCGATGAGTCGACGATAATCGTTATCGTCGAAGTTAAGCGCTCTACATTGAGATTGAACCTAGAATAGATGACATTTAACTGGTTGCAGAATGGAGAAGTTTTTTCAAAGACACCAAATTGTAAAACTAAAACGAATGGCGGTTGGAAATCGTTCGGTTTGACAGTTAAATATTCAAGTCAACCTCTGTAAAGACTGCTGAATGTTGTATTCTCAGCTCAAACGACTCCGTGACCTAGACTTTCCAAGATTTATTAGCACATCTTTCAGCAATTATTATACTAGATTTATTTCATATTTCCAATCTTTGCAATTACTAATTCTAATTGATAAGAATATTTTTGAAGAATGATATAAAAGTCTTGTAAAATATTATTGACGAATATTAATTTTAACAAACAGCTTTGAACAAACTTCCTGTCCTTTCTTGCAAAAAAATTACTAAAGATTCGATATTAAATATCTTGAGCAGCAACAAAACTTCTGTAATCCAATAATCATTCGGTATGTATTGAATATTTAATTTGACATTAATAATAGTGCATTTCTTTTTCGAGCATTTATTGAAGTTTGGAACTTCGAGCAGTCGAGAGGTCTTACATTCAATGATATTCTCATTAGTTCAGTTGGTAGTACGTGGGTCCTCATTACTTTAGAAAAGGCCGCGAGTGTACGCGCCCACGCATACACGGCTATAAAGGTACAGCGAAAAGGATAGAATGAGGTCCAGGTTTCTCGTATGCAAGTGCTTACGAACGAGCCAATTTAAAAGTGCAATGGAATGGTGTACAAAGAAGAAAAAGTATTTTCGCTTCGCGTTAGTCGTACTGGCTCGGACTATCCAACAGCCGCGGGATACCTCGAGCAAAGTGTGTTCTATCCGGAAATCCGCTTTACAGATCTCCCTGGGGCCCTCTTCGTCTGCTCTCTTTCTCACCCTATCTCCCTTTCTGCCTTATCCCCTATGCTCGCGTCTCTTTATCGTGTTTGGCATGCGCGGTTCAAGTTCCAGACACCTTTCCCGATAAATGATACGCAATTTGTAGTTTATAACAACAAAACGATCGAGTAGCCAAAAAATACTTTGCGAAACTATTAAACTGTCATGAGCAGCGTAATAGGTACGAGTTTGCCCTGCGTGACGAAATTGGATGTTTTGTCGCAACAGAGATTTATGTTAAACGTTCTGCATTTCAAACGGAAATTATGTCAACATAATAATTAAAATTATTTGTTGCTATAATTAATTTGGACTGCACGGAAAGTACAAATCGCGTCTTTTATTGTTCACATTCTATCTTCTGTAAAATATCGTTAATGCGAAATGTAACACGCGCTACATTTTCATTACCACAAAAATGTACGTGCAGAAATCCCACATCCTCGCTTTTCTGACCATCGTAATTACTCGAGACCGAATTGCAAGATCCTTTGCCACATTCGCCACCAATGAATCTCGCATTACGAACTATCACCGACCATTATCGGTCATGTGGCGCGACGTGAAGCCTCGCAGCAAGAGCCAATTACCTCGTCTCATTTTACACGAAATATCTGTTACGATGCTATCATCTTTATCACATTTATTACTACATCAAAAAGTACACATCAAAAGCATACATCAAAACGTACAATGTGAAAATTGGGATAAAAGAACTGCAAGAATAAAGAGCGAACATTATTTTACTATTATACACGTAAAGCTGAAATTTATACCATGTTTAAGAAAATCACTATTTTAAAAATTAAACTGTCCAAAATATGACATCCAATATTATTAGATATTAAAGAAGCAATGGGGGGGAGAGGGTAACTCAAATCTCTGGATTAAAAAGTATTTTGTTATTTTTAATTTCCATGTCAAAATGTACCTAAATCACAATTCATTTCTGTGATTAATTTCAAAATAAATAATGTCCATATTAAAGTGAAAATACACTTAGTAAATAATCAACTGAATTTAATACATTTTCTTGAAGTAAATTATTTAAATTTGTTGTTTTAGTTAAATTAATGACATATTGAGTAAGAACAGTAGCAATCTGTAGAAATAATTAAAAACAACTCAAATTTAGTAGGTACATTTGACATTATGAATTTAAAAGTAAATCAAGGTTTTATTGAAAAAATTAACATTTTCAACACTTTACTTAATCGATCTTTGAATCAATAATTAATTTGTGTGCAACTGTTATAATGTGCAAATATATTATATATGTACAGAGTAAATTAAAAACAAATATTAACTGAAGAAGAAATTGATGAAGAAAATGTGTTAAATTCAGCAAATTAGCAAACTATATTGAATTTAAATTATTTTTAATTGTTTCTTTAAGTCGCCACTGCTTTTACTGAATATATCGGTAATTAACCCTCTCTTACTGTAAGGGAATATGACATTCCTAGAGTGCTTGAAAATTGCACATCATTTGTAGAAATCGAGAAGTAAAAAAACTAAATGTGCGAGGGAAAAAAAGTTAAGTGTGTGTTCAACATATACTTTCTCTTTTCTAGCATAGTTTGTGTGAAGAAGTCGCAGTGATCGTTTTTCTATAAAAACAGTCGTGTAACTTTACTTGTCGAAATAAATACACTTGCACGAGAATGTTTTGACACATTTTTTTTATTTAGATATACACCTTTAACTATTCGCTTCACCAAGTCTTTTATATTTATCTTTATATCAAGTATATTTAATAATTTTTAGGAAAAAGGACATTTCGTGATTTTTCGAAAAATTCATTTTTTATTCATTGTTAAATATCTTTTGCAATTTAGAATTTTCAGTAACTCTACTTATAAGGAGCTCTCCTTTAAACTTTCAAGAACGAGATTTTACACATTTACTTTAATCGGTGCATTTTACCGAAAATTAGGAATACTTAAACATCTGCGAGGTACGCTGTACCTCCGTGTGGTAACGGTGGAAGTGAAAATACATGCGGTAAGTGAGGGTTAAACTAAAACAATAAAGTTAAACAATTTAATTTAAAAAAATGTACTTTGACTCAAATTCATTATTTATTATTTACTAAAAGTACATACATTAATATGGACATTATTTACTTTGAAACTAATCACAGAATGGATTAATTTACATTTTGACATACATTAGAAGTTAAAAAGAAAAATGTTATTTAACTAAAGGAATTGGGTCACCATTGCTCCTTTAAAACAATGTGTCAGTGCAAAGTAAAAAAAAAGAGAAAATCAGCTCATTATTATAATAAGCTAGCTTCACAGAAAACCGATAAGAACAAAAGCGACAAAAGAAAAGAATGTCTCGACAAAGAAATCAATTTACATAAAAATGCAAATATAATGACTCAACGAATTATAAGATTACAAGCGTGATGCATGCCAATGGTCATGATATCATCGTACAAGATAATAATAGTAACAAAAGAAAGTGAGAAAGACAATATGTAAGACTTTGTGTCGTCCAACGTAAAAGCGACGACCTGAATTTTCAGTATATTTCAGATAGTAATCAAATAAAAATAATGATCGTTGTAGGTTGATAGAATAGATAATCGACAATCCAATTTTCGTAAAGAATTCGTTATCGGAATACGTTTTCTAGTGAATAATCTTCGTTGCTTTCGCCAAGAAAATTAAGAATTTTCAACTACAAATCAGATAACGCGAAAGATCCCGAATAACATTTAGACCGCTACGTACAATTTATCGTTGTGTCCTTCCACTTTAATTGCTTGACTTTTATCCTGATTATATATTCTAAGAATCCATAGTAAATCGCCGGTTATGTCACGACGGTCCGTCTATCCTCTTAACCGGCTATAATCCGAATGTATCGAAGATCAACATTGTCGATATCGACAGTTTCTGGACGTGAGCCAAGCTAATCCGAGTATCGAAGATGCGTGCGAGAATGAGTAACGATTTATTTAGTCGATCGCCTCGATTGAATCGAGTGTTTGCCGTCAAATGTCAAAGTCGATGAAGAGGACAAAGAGAGATCAATCAATATGGATTTGGGGAGCGGAACAGACTTGACCTGGTTGCAGAGTTTTTTTTTTAACCGACCTGCTGGATTAGGAATTTCCAACAACCCTGATATCTACGTTATTGATTGCCATGCAAGTGGCATGATGATAGAGAATCATCTACCGACGCGACGTGCGAGACACGAATCGCAAATGAGAGGATTAGTGAGGTAAGCTTCAATTACTGAAATTGCAGCAGACAAAAATTCAGAATAGCACTAGCTTACATTAGAAATTGTATGTTTGCCTTTTACTTTGATTGTACTCTTTAAACTTTAACTATTTTATCTTCCAAAAATGTTTACAATTATGATTTAGTAATTAATATATTCACTGGGAACAAAGTCTAATAGACTCGAGTAGTTGAATTCGAAAAGTGTGAAAAGATAATTTAAAAATAAAATAATCACGTTAAAAATAATAAAGGTAATAAAAGAATAATAAAATATGATATAAAAACGTATAACAATAATAAGAGAGAATTATAAAATATTGAAAAAAAATACAAAAATATTTTTCTAATATAAAAATTGCTAACAAAAACACTTGAAGTATACAACATCTATTTCATTTCAAGTGTATCTCTATGTGGATGTAGAAACACGTTTCATTCGTAACTTTTGTTGAATATTTAAATGTAATAAAATGTGTAGAAAAGATCACTAGCTGCGCGAGGAACCGGTAGAATGAATACATTCATATTCCGTAAGAAACGTAAAAGTCATATGAGATGCATACGTCGCTGTTGATACCCATCGCACATTACTCATGAGTGGTATTGCGGACAGTATCATCGCGTATTCGCTTAAGAGGTTAATATTTCATCCTGGCGTAACTGCAAATTTCGCGAAGCCGGCACTGAGAAGCACTTGGCTAATGTCGCGCAACGAATACGAGAAAATGAACCATACTGCACTAATACTCGCCTTATGAATATATATATACATACCGTTTTGATACGCGTAATTAAACAAACAGTCAGTAGAACGGTTGCGGCAAACCACAAACCCTTCAAGGTATACAGAGTACCAAAATTTATCGCTTAATTATTATTAAATTTCTTGCGCATTTAGATAAGCCATGAAGTAAAAATATATGTAAAATTCTCTTTTTCAAATATATATAAATTGCATTAAGTAAAGCTACTTAAAATATTTAAAATAATATATTTAAAAGATAAAAATTATAAAAGTGAAATATATGACGATTAACATAATGCATTTAATATAAAATAATTTACGCTCAATTTTTTGTGCACAAGTTTTCACGAAACGTAATATATTATACAATAACGTTTTAAAAAATTCCAGCTTTTAGACTTTTAATAATAATTTTTTAACTTTTTTTATGTGCACTGAAAGAAAAGATTGGCTACTGTAGCAATTTAGATAATAAAATAAAAATAGCATAGCATTTTGTATAATCATATATTTTGTAAATCCCAATCTATATAATTTATAAACTCACATTGAAAGAAAAGATTGGCTGAATATAGCATTCCATTTTTAGCAACCAAAAAATGAATATAGCATACCATGTTTAGCAACTAAAAATTGACTGTTGCAGCCAATTCATAAATTAGACAGATTGGGATTTGCAAGATATATGATTACACAGCGTGACGTACATATCGGATTTGAATTACAGGTTGCTGATAATGTAATGTTTAAGATACCAGGTGGAATAGTAGCGTATATATACATATATATATATATATATACTCTATAGATATTAATTGATGTCTGGGATATGTAAATTCCTATGATGCGGTGCTACAAGCATGCGTATCATTACAAACCCAAGGTATGCTTATCACTACAAACCCATTAATATGAGACATATTCATGTACGAAATATCAAAATAAAAGATATAAAAATTAATTACTGTATCGCCTGGATGTGAAAAGAAGCTATTGACGCAATATAATTTATCGGATCGATTGACTAAAATTACCCAAGTCGTCCAATCACCTGCGTATTCATTCGAGTTTTGTGCTTGGTCGATCTCATCAAACTCCGGCAATAAAAGACAGTTTCACGAAAGGACAGTTTTGCTGGAGTATACAGGGTGAATCAGAGTCGTAGAACCAGCTGTTTACCCTATGAGAAAATAATTGACTACACACGTTATAATTCAATTAGGTATGAAGTCGATAATTATCTCATAGAGTAAAAAGTTGGTTCAACGACTCTGATTCATCCTGTATAAAAATTTAGCTACATACAGATCTAAAAATAATTTTGTTGAACCATCAAAATAATTATGTAGACTTAAACTGGTTGTATTAGAATATCAAAACTTTTTGTAACATTGTCATCAACGCTTAATCTACATAATTATTTTGATGGTCCAACAAAATTATTTTCAGATCCGCATTCAGCTAAATTTTTAGATACTTTAACGAAATCGTTCTTTCCGTATTGTTTCGTTGAATGTGTGAATTTCTCGCGTGTAACAAATTTTACAAACCAATGGCGAATCCGTTAACCGGACTATTGAATACTTTTTCCTCTCGCCCCAAAGTGAGCTTATGCCAATCGTAAAATTCTAACGGTTCGTGATATCGAAATGCGGTATATAGGTACATATGCACATTTTCATCTTTTCTTTCGATTCTCGCGCTCGTTTTTATTCGCGTATACGCTCATCGCAGGACGAATTTTATGCCCATGTAAAAATCGCGTAATAATACCAAATGACACGCAAGTTTATCGCTCTGTGACGGACGCTTTTATGACCCTAACCGCTGTCTGCCGACATACTCAATTCTATCTTTTTTTTTTCGTACTTGCTAGATTAATAACACGCTCGGTGTGAACGACACTTGGGTGCATATTGTTGGTTAAACGTATCGCAGATGCACCGACTACAAACCGCGCAATTGACCTACTTTTCTACATGCGGTGGTTCACTTGACAAGAGTGCAGATTGGCTCTTATTCTCATCCCGCCATACTTGACGTTAAACCAGCGATATATGTATATATATATATATAGGTCTGAGTTTTACTCATATAATATATACATGATACGTGTAAAGTGTGAATTCGACTCGTGACCGAGCACATTCGAGGACAGATACACCACGAGAATACAGATCGTTATCCCAGCGGAGAAATCAGTGCGTGACAAATGTATTGCTTTCGTAGATAAAACCGATCTCTTCGAATATTTTCAAGATCAGGCAGCTTGGCTCTTTTCTCTCGCGCTTAATGCTGACAATAGTTCTCGCATTTTCCATAGGCGACAGATACTTTTTGCAGAGCGTCTCACTGATTACTTTCGTAGTTTAAATTGATTTTCCGTACCAAAAGTTTCTACGAAATTCATTCCCAAGTTCGGCCGAATGACTTCGAAACGAAGAAGTAGTCTTCTCAAGATTCACAACGAACATGCGCGCGATTTATCGGTTCGGTTTTCAATCAATAAAATGAGATGTACGACTGGCGTATTTGATTGAAGAATTATCTGTGGAGATAGATCGGATACTTCAGTCACGCAAACTGTAAATACTTTACTTAAGGAAGTTTATTTAAGGAATTAAAGTGCTTATATATTAGCAACAAATAATCATCAAAATACTAAAATTCATTTATCACTAATATAAGCTGCGATTTAATTGCAAGCTTTTTTTTTATAATATTATAGAATAATAAAGAAACTGTTCATATCTTGAGGAAATAATTTTTGCCTTTCAATAAACAGGAAAGTGAAATAATTTTCGTATTTCAATTAAGTACACACACGCAGTATATTTAAATCATTTTAGGAACGAATATCTAGAATTGTTGCAATTGTTACTGGCAAATCCAATTTGGTCCTTTCATCGTGCGCGGTGATACATGCCTAGTTTGTGCATCGGACGATGGGCAAGCTATTTGCTGAACGTTAAACGGTAAATAACTCATTTATCGTGGAAGTGGACTTTGTGCGGTTCTTGCACCCCTCGTCTGAGTCCCTCCCCCTCTACGATTGCGCAAATGGGTACGCTCACGGTCCTCACGGGATGAGCATGGTTTGCCAACGTGGATCTTCCGGCCGTGTAAATAAACGCAATTAACGCAGAATTAGATTACCGATTCGACTTCACCCAGGTTTCCGAGTGGACCGTGCTCCTGGCGCATATATCGTAGTCGTGAGTAATGAGAAGAGCGAGCAGGAGACAAGATGAGGACCGATATCGCGGCGGCTTAATCCCTGGAGCCACAATTTCCCCTTTAAGCTCCCGCCGCTCCTCATCGGATAAAGCTCACGCAATTAACAGGTAGACGCAGTTAAAAGGTCCCTCCAAAGGAAGGAAGTGCGGACGGCACTTTCAAGTCTTTCCGAGGCGAGGAAAGGATCGGTAGAAATCTCTTTCGGGATTGCGACCGCTCGACCTCCGCCTAATCACGACGGGAATGGACTATCGAACTGGCTTAAGCGATCCTTGATCTGGAATGCGGTTAACTGAGCGATAAGATCCCGCTCGTCTCGTGCCCGTCGAGAAAGTGTGTATTTGGAAAGTCCGATTATTCAGATAACCAGGATAAGTTGCTATCATTAAACGTTAAAAGCGTGCAATGGAGATAAGCATCGAAAATCGATATTTTATGTACGCAAGTACATTTGTAAATTTTTTAGTAAATTTGGTCCGATCATAGAGTATTATAGAATTGAGTTTCTCAGAAAAAAGGAGAAAAATTATTTTTCAACTTGGCAGAAAGTTGTTGACCAAATTTCAAATAATATCGCGGCAAAAGGAATATATTCTTATCGTAATCAAACTTTTTTGTTTCATAATTCTTAAAAAACTATCCTTTTTGAGTTGTGATAAGTGTGACAATTTTATATAAAGTTAGTTCGCTTTTGATGGTTGATCTGATATTTACTTAATTCATTTATGGTAATAATTCGAAAATCGCATTTTTTTAATCTCTTTTGAAGTAAGGAAGCGTTATGTTACTTTCTTCTAATCAAGATATTATTTTATTTTCTTTAAATATAATAAGTCAGAAATTTAAATAAATCTAAGATAGGAATTATACTGTTCAAATAAACATTCAAATAAACTAAGATAGGAATTATACTGTTTCTACACCACAGACTACAAGATTACGACCGTATGCTCCCTGATATCCGCGCATGACTCCTGTTTGTCGGACGTAATCAGAACACTGATGTAATCGGTGAGATGGAATCAATTGCCATCTAGTCGATCGACTAACGAGTTACCTCAACTCAGGTTGGAATTTGCGCTATGATTCGGCAGACAATCGCGTTCCCTCGAAAGCTCGACGAAAACTATGCGAACATCGCTTGAGGCACGTTCCAATATCCAATATTTTGCAACTGACCGGGTGTTTATTACAATTCCCTACGTCACAAAATACCCAATTTAAAAGCCCATTCAAAAAGATTTATTTCCCTATTACACAATGGCTATAAACGTCGCGTTACAATAATATCGTATTAACGATTAGAAATTAAGAGATATTAAATTAAAACGATAATGTCCACGCGCTTATCCGATGTCGAAATAAAATATCGAATATATAACATCATTTATCTTCGATTATTAAAATATTACATTAAATTTGCTGTTATTATTATCCTTATAATTTTACAGATCTGATTTATGAAATGTAAAATATAAATTTGCTATAATCTTAACTTTTATATTGTAAAAAAATCTTACACCAAGAACATGTCAAAATTAATCTTGAATAAAACTTCCTCAAAATTTGTGAACTAAAACACAAATCGACAGTATAATTCATTTCTCTAAAACACAATATTATAAAGCACGCGATAGTGAAATTACTATTGCCAGTTTGATGAGCAGTTTAAATGCCATGGCCAGTACTAATGCAAGTGGGCTTAAAGTGTTAACAGGGCAAACATGAGATAGCTCCGTGGCATTTCCAGGTCAGTCGCTCTCGGGATCGCGAGAAGAAGATCAAGAAGAAAGAGAAAACGAACTACTCCCACGAGATGCAATCGCTCGACTTCAACGTCGCCACTACCAGCGGTCAGTAACAGAGATCGGCACCGACTAACCGTGCTTGGTCGCCAGTGACTCACCCGGGGCTCGAGAGTGCGGAACATTCTCATGCCCTTACGAACCTAGTTGTCGGGGCGAGTGGAATAAGCGAGCACCATAGCGCCATGTTTTCTGGCGACTGGCCAGACATCCCTGGGATCTTGTTCGACCGCACTCTGTTCGACCTCGCATATCCCCCGTGAAAACATGGACGTCTCTTTTTCCAATGCTTTCCAGAATTGATATCCAGGATCTTCTTTTGCTCTTTCTCCCTTCTCTCTCTCTCTCTCTCTCTCCCCCTCTCTCTTTCTCTCCACCTGTTCTCACCTTCGCCTCTGACTCCACTTTACCCCTATTCGCTATCGTCTACTACAGATCTACTCACCGGTTTATCGACCACTCCCTTTTGTTAAATTTCTGACTGTACCTTCCCTCATTTTCATATTTCCGAATATAACCAATATCGATTTGTTCACAATAAATATTTAATGTAATCGCATTCCGATGATATTAATCTTGAGCTATGAAAATTTTAATCAAGTAAACGCAATATATTTCATGTTCGTATTTTACTCTGCTGATATTTGTACATGCATTTCTCATTTTATTCTTTTCATTAAATTTGCTTTCAATTAATCACAAATCAACTAATTAACATGGACAATATAAATACAATATTGATGCAAATTGAACGTTGATGAAAATCTATTCTGTAGGACATTTCGCGCATCAGTAATTAGTACTTGTCCACTGACTGTTTCATTATCGAAGATGCCCACAGATTGTCAGGCCTGAGATAACAAAGGTTACATGTTGGACGGATTATTATTTAATCAAAGGGAGTTTGAACTCGAACCCAAAGGCGTGTGACAGTCGTATAATTTAATTATGACACTATTACATGTCTCTGTCTAATCAATAATTAATTATTGCGCTAGCACCGTGGAGAAATATGACAAAATCTTAATTGATTGGGGTTAATGTAACAAACTGGGACACGAATATCTCAAAGAGATTTTAAGAAACTCCTAATAATTAAGACCCTACCAAATATTTCGAATTATTTTTAAGTTTCAATAAACAAAATAATTTTAAATAAATTTATATAATATGTGATTACTTTTTATTAATACGTCTTAATTGTTTTACTTTTAAATTACGTAGATCCATGTAATTTGAAAGTAAAACAAGACAAATTAATAAATTAATAAATTTATATATATATGTATATATATATATATATTTATCTCTAATCTTCAAAATACGTTGTTAAAATATTTCACAAGGGTTATGAAACGCCTTATACATAGACAAAAATATGATTACTATTGAATTGATACTGCATTCTGTTTTTTTTATATTCGATAAACATAGAGATAGATTGTAAAGATGATTACGAGATTTTAAAAGACTGTATGCTCTATCAGACATTACAGTTTTTACGTTAATTTAAAAAAAATGTTACTGCAACATTATTTTTTGCTAACGAAAGCAAAAAAATACACTGTCGCATGGGAATTTATATTTCGCTATCATTTATGCTTCTAAGGATTATTCTAGTAACAAAGGATTAACAAAATGCGATGGGACGTGTTTAATGGCGTAAATAGCTTGTTCACGACGAGGAAAGCCGCTCGTGCTTATTGTCTGCGTGCCTCGCAGGCGTTTTATCAAAGCCTCGACACTAGATAACACGGAATCTCATCTAGCTCGGAAACTTAAGACATTCGACTTTGCGACCGCGAGCTCTTATCTCCCACGGCTTTTATCCCTCTCTCGCTTTTAACGCGGAATCGCGCGGGTGGAATGCGCCGGATAAAAAAGAATGATGCACCCATTACCCCACTTTCGACCGTAATTAGTTGAGCACTCTCGTGTCGTGAGCGAATCAATGGCTGCTACCGCATATATTTGAATGATACTTGTAAGATAATTAAGTGGCGTCAAGAACTATCAATGTCGATGAACGAGCCACTGTCTTTTCGAGATGTCGTTTGTTAAAGTTTTTTAAAGCAGAAATTCTAATACCGATATCTTTTTAAACTTTTTTCACAGTGACGATTAATAATTAATTAAATAAGCATTTAATTTTTTTTTAATCCGTAAATCAGACATTTTAAGGGGATGCTAAACCGATTACCAACTTGATCGAGGTCGATAATACAGACTTTTTTAATTCCAAATTCGATAATAGTGGTGACATCTCTTTGATTCATATTTGTTACATTATATTATATAATATATATCATTCTGTCTTACTCAAACGCATACATCTGTCCTTATCTAATATATGCCAACACCATCTATCGCAAGATCGCGCAACTACTGCTACACGGAATTTCGGCTCTGTTGGCAGTCCCAGTCTTCGCAAAGCACCTGTATACACGTATTTTCCATTCGGTGACGATACTTTTTTTCTAGACTTTCAATCTTAGTTCTACAAACTCGGTACCGTTCGTTCCAATAATGTGACCTCCGTTGCACGCTTATTTTCAAGATATGGACTCTAAAACTCTTATATCATGCAAATATATATCTAAGGTGACAGCTGTACGAGCCAAAAGTAAGTGAATTTTTTAACTTTTTTTCGATTTTCTCATGAAATTCAGTACAGCTGAGGTCCTCTTTGTGCGTACTTTAATTTATGTAATAATACTTTTGCAATCCGTAAATCCAATTCGGAGATTTTTCACCGAATGGAAATGTGGGTAAAACAGAAGGCTTTAGCATCGCCTTAATGAGCAAGGCAATTGTAAAAGCAAAATACAAATATAATAATTGTCTCGTAATGCAAATTTAATTTCTCTCTGTTGCATTATCACTTGCGTATAACACACAACTGAATTTAACTCAATAAAAAGTTCATTTAATACCGGCTTCACTTTATTATGAATTTAGCTTGAAAGTCATTGGCTATTTTTTCATCTTTTCATAAGCTCAAGCTCTCTTTTATGTAAGCTTTATCATTCTTTGAAATGCGTACCGCTGTCTGTCCCACAAAGTAAAGAATTACGTGTAAATGTTTTACATACAAGAAGACTAAAGCTGGATTGTTCCACCTTTCAGTAAACTTCAGCTCATGTTACTGTCTTACTCTCTTATGCTCTTACTCTTTTATTCTTTTGTTTAGTAGATAAATTACCACATAGTTTATCCGAACATGGAACAACCAGCCCTTAGTTCTCCAAATAAATGCCCAGTCTTGCAAGTCTTCTAAGCTTCATAATATTTGATATTCATACTTCAATGAAAAAGAAAAAATAGAGTACGCTAAAAATATATAAAGTCAGTATGTATTCATTTATAGTAAAATATGTTGGAAACTTTTAACTTTTAGAAAGCAAGGATTTATTTTAAAAATCTTACACTTCCTTATATAAGATTTATAGTTTATCGCAATTCTTGCTTCAAAATATGAAAAAGAAGTATGCACCACTATTGGTAGGTTCCTGTCCTATTAAGGTTAACAATAGAAAAGATAACGTTTGTTCAGTCATAAAGTAAAATGGGTATTGTTTTGCATATTAAATTGAAAGTAGGTTTATTCAATTTCGCAGACTGGGTTGAAAATCTATCTTGCAAAATTGCAATACGTGCTGAAAATAAAATAAAATTCGAGAACAATGCATCATGTGACAAAACACGGCGGACGGCCACGACAATGCACAAAAATTTGGTCGCAAATGTTTTCTACTTTTTTTTTCCATTTATTGCTTGTCAGTGATACACTTCCTGACGTAAAAATGCAAGTGAAAGTATGACATGGTCTGAATTTAAAAATTACCTAATATTGAAATGAGGTCATATATATCGTTAAAATTAATTCAACAGCATTATTATTATAAGTGTGAATTTATTATACAATTGTGAATTTAATGCTGCATAAAAATGGTAAAAATATTGAGTAATTCACTGCATGTTAAAATTTGTCATAAATTATAAACAATATATGCAGTGTCAATTAATGATAAAACCACAATTTCATAATATATAATTATAACATAATATATTAATAATAAGAAATATAATTTATGCTTTTCATATCATTTAACAAAGTTTAATTGAAAATAATTTTATTAAAAGAATAATTTTAATTTGTTCTCTCAAAAATAATTATTTCATCGTTACATTAATTAGTTCTGTAGTAAATTAAATTTTTGTTTCCATTTTGGATTTTACATTTTTTTTTGTTCGGTTGACAATATTGTTTTAATTGTCTGATGGTGAATAAAATCCAATCGTAAACTTTACTTTATTTTGAAAATACACTGTGTATATTTTGTTGTGTAACCAACGTATCCAGTAAACGTATCACTTTTCCGATGTGAAAGTTCATCGAACGAAAACGAGATGAACTCCCAGAGATGCGGTTAAACGAAACACTCACGCTTGTTGTTAAATTACAGTTTACCAAAATTAGACGTATAAATGTGTAACGCGTCGTGCACCAACGCTGCTTTACTTTAGTTTAATTACCGGAGTTTCTATAAGACAAACTTTCCTCGACATTACTTCGCAGAATTCTAGCTACAATTTCATTTATTACGTAACAGCATAATGCAATGGCCTTACTATGCTAGACGCAACGACGACATGTATTCACAAACCTGCCAATTAATTAATTATTATCGTATTACATCATATTTCTCTTCCATTCCCCCAATAAACTTCATTAAGCATTCTTCGATAAACTTATGCGATGTTATATTAAAAATAAAAAATAAAATTTCTTGTTTTACTTTATTAAACTTTATTTTAAAGAATGTTTTAAAGAATTTAAAATGTTGATTTCCTATTGTACAAAAAAAATTATTTATTTATACTAATCTTTATTAATCTTGCTTAGTTTGCTTGATTTTCATAGAACTTGGTTTATGATAATTTTTGGTAATGTTTTATTCAAATCTGACTTCAAAAATAAAAATTTTAAACTGTAAGTCTAATATGAGTCTAATATGATCATGACCTGAATAACATTTGTCAAGATCAAGGCCTTTGGAAGTTGTACCTCTTATTTTCATTTTTACGTAAAAATGAATTTTTTGTGCAAAATTTTTCACGCGACGAGATTATTTTTTTTATTTGAATTTTGATATTCTAAGGCTAGAGTCGAAAATTCAGAAAATGATCCCGAAAATCCTTAGAAAACATTGTCTCCTTTAAATTTCTTTGTTAGAAAATTATCATTTTCAGAGATTCAATAATGAGTAAAATTTTCGTGAAATATAAATAATAAAAATTTCAAACAATGCACGAATTATGCATGAAAAATAAATTCACATTTTAAATATGATCATAAATCGAGATTACAAGAAGTAGTGATGTAAACTGGTATAATATATAGTTACAATTTCAATTTATGTCTTTACAAAACCTAAACTTTCTCTATATTTTTTTCTTCCTTCTTATATGTGAAAATTTGTAATCAATAAATATACAGTGTATAAATATTATACAACATATATTAAGTCATATTTTATTTTTATCTTGCAATATATACACTTATTTATACCATTTCTGTTTTAAACGGCTAACATTAGTATTGAATGATGTATGGCAATTACGGTGGATTTGAACCAGATGCTAACCCGCGACGCTCTAATTAGAGGATTGTTCATGGACAAAGAATAAAACATGTCACAGACATAACGTTTCACAATGACGCCGCGTGTCGCTACATTTAATTATATCCTGAAAAGCCGCATAGCCAAGCCATTAAAAGATATCTACAGTTATGTACACGCGTGTCTCGCGAAAAATAATGAAAAGCTCTGGGAATTGGAAAACCGAGGCTCCCCACTAATTTATGGCAATCGATGCGATATGGCGCACGGAACTGCATTCGTGATGAATCTAATGGCGATTGCCAGCGCTCGAAAAGTAAAATTCTTTCAGCATTGCAAAAACCATTAACCATGTATACCTTGTGTATAAAAATCTGTGGCAACGAAACTAAAATCATGGTAGTAATGGAGTTCGATATATTCATGAAAACCACTGCAAAGTGATATGATATCAATAGCAACAATTTACCATTTAACAGTTGCTGTGTTTTAATGCAGTGACATTACAATTCATATTTATAAAGTAAAGCTTTTATATAATGTATAAACAATAAAATTGTATGCTGAAAAAATATTCAATATGTACACAAATTACAATTAATTGTGATTAAAAAAAGTTGAGATTAACACAGGAAGCAAAATTATAAAATAATTCTCCTGCAATCATAAAACAAATTTTTCCCTTATAATTATAATTTAAATTTAACATACATTAAAATAAATGGAATATTGTTTATTTAATTTATATTGTTATCATTTAATTTATAAATTTAATTTAAAAATAATTTAACAGAGTAGTAAATACATGAAGATTGCTGGACGATCCATAAAATCTCATTTGGAAAATGGATCTCCATATATATTGTGTAACGGTCAATGTAACTTCGTAAGTTCACATTGAAATTTCGCGAAATCTTCGAACTACATCCAAAGTTCCCCGAGTAATCTCCAGTCTCGAATAATACGAAATTTCCGCGGAGACGTTAAAAAAATGTCGATCTGTGCATTTTCGAAAGTTGAAGATCTCGAAAAACATTACCGAAGTAACGTCGGAGTGAAAAGTTTTCAATAAGACTTTTTAGTGTTTTCATTTCCTTCCTCTATTAGTCGTACATCGGAAAATCGAACGAAGAAGCATTAAATTTGTTTCCCACACGACGAAACAGTAATGCACGCATTTACGTATACCGCAAATCATTGAGTAGTAATCCCGCAGTAAATCGTCAATCAAAAGTCTTGCAAAGAAAAACACCTCCGGCTCCATCGTTTTTGAATCGTATGCACTGTATATATCGTTCATGTGGTATTCGAATAAACTGACGAAGCATGTTTTCGGTTTGCTTGTTACGTGCGGTTTGATAGAGTGTACATGCAATCACTGAACTGCTTTTTTTGCTGACTTTTCTAATCGAATACAATATCTCCTATTTATTATAGTTAAGAGCGATTCAGAAGAGATAAAAAAAATGATATATTATATGTATTTTAACTTTTAAATATATACTTATTCGCTGCTTACATCTTGCGTTCGTAGTTTTATGCCTTTTATTTATCTTATTTTGTTTAAAATTTGAACTACGTTTTGACCTAATTTGTTGATATATTAATCTTTGACAATGAATATGGTATAAATGGTAAATTATTCGTAAAATAATTTTTATTATAAAATTTACGACACTAATGCTTGGTTTATGCTTCAGTCAGTTCAACTCTAAAATCCTAAAATTTAGCCAATAGGGATGCCAGTCTTAATTGGTCCTAACTGAAATCTGTATTTCATTGGCTGAATTTTAGGATTTTAGGCATAAGACCGAAGCATAAATACCAGGAGAAGAAATTAAGAAAATCTGAGAAATTTTTCAACCTTCCGTCTATACAATGTGAATCTTTTTTAATATATATAAGCGAAATTTCTCTAAAATAAAAGAGAATGAAATCCAATTTCCTCTTCTAAAATAGTTTGTTAAAAAACTATTTCGTAATGTAATAAAAATGTTGAAATGTAACCCTGAATTTTTCCACAGTTTTTAAAAACCTAGAATAGCAAAAATATTTGCACTGTTCATAAGTAAATTTCATAAATTTAATTTGACATTCATAAAGTCAATTTGAGTTATTTTTAATCATTTCTGTAGGTCGCCACTACTTCTACTCAATATATAGTTAATTTAACTAAAACAATAGAGCTCACAATTTAACTTACGTAAATATATTAAATTTTACTCAAATTTAGTTTATATTTACTAAGTGCATAAATTAATACGAACGTTGTTTACTTTGAAACTGCAGAAATGGATTGATTTACATATCGAAGTTAAAAATAACAAAATCTTATTTAACTCAAGGGATTGCGTTGCCATTGCTGCTTTGATATTCAACAATATAGATTGGATGGAGGGATAAAAATATGATTGCAGCGGGCGGTTAATATTAAATATCGCGTTATACAAAAAAAAATATCAATTTTGATGAATATTTAGTTCAATACTGCCAATAAACAAACATTTGTTTACAGTAAATAAATATTTGTTCAATGAAAAGAATAATTGTTAAATCAAATTAATGGTTCTCGTACCAAATAAATATATCTTTATACTATACCTTCTCTCTATATTTTTTCTTACTGTAGTTATTGTATATAAAAGCAACATTCTGTTGAAGTAATAATATTTGTGCAATTATTTGTAAGTCATTTTTCGATTCGACTTCGTTCCTTGAAAAATGCAATGCTTGTTTAGTGTAAGTCCCTTCGCTCAAAAAACGAAACCGCTTAATGATAGTTTTAAGCGGTGGGCAAAGGTGAGATTAATCAGAACGTGACTAAAGCAAGGACCGATTTCTTTCTGCACGCGAGTTTGCTTGATTGGAAAAGTTTCAACTTGTACTTTATTGTTGAAGCGGCGGTGCACGAACATCGGCGTTTCTCTAACATCTTCGACGTGCGATTGTCCGTTAACACGCTTCTTTTCCCAGGAATCCCAGGATTTTTATAGCTTAGCCGCGCGCATTTATAATGACATGGACTTTTTCACGACGAGACCACACGCCGCTAGAGAAGTAAGTGAAAGCGCGATGTTTTGTAAACATTTGGAATCTACGCATGAATATTTAAACTCTCACATAAGCGCACCGATTCCTATGTAAATTGAGTAGCAAACATATTCCGGCGCGAAGTAAAAAAGAATAACACGGTGGCAATGTATGCATTAGTGAACAATGTTTATTCTGTTCTTCTGTGCGAATAAACGATTCCAGATTCTCGCCCAATTATTGATTTTGTCTGACCTGTTTTAAATTGCCTTTACCGTTATTGTCGCGCATAGCATATTCAACGAGGTAATTTCAATTTTTGCTTTGGCCTGATTAATGCATCGTCTCTTATCTTTCCCTTGCTTACTACAGACGTAATCATTTTTTTAGTACGTGTCCATGTATACATCTAACGATAAGTAGGAGATTATTTATGTTCTAAATAGATTAAGGACCGGTTGTTCTATCTTTAGAGATAAATTATGTGATAATTTACTTAGGCCCAGTTCCGCAACTCACGGTTAACTCTTAACCGAGGTTCAACTTATTCATTGTCTCTTTCCAATTCGAGAATTGGAAAGAGATGAGAAACAAATTGAACTTCGGTTAAGAAGAGTTAACCGTGAGTTGTGTGAAACTGGGCCTTATTGGATAAACAAAAGAATAAAAGAGTAAGAACATAAGAGAGTAAGACAGTCAGCTGAAGTTTACCGAAAGGTGGAATAATCCAGCCTTATAGGCCCAGTTTCACAACTGTTTCTCATCTTTTTCCAATTCTAGAATTGAAAAGAGATAATGAATAAGTTGAACTTCGGTTAAGAGTTAACCGTTAGTTGTGAAACTGGGCTCTAACGAGGTGCACATATTAATAACAAATTCTCATTATATAAAAAAATTAATTTAACCATAATATACATGCAATATATTTACATTTACAGTTCATAGGAGCAAGCTACCTGGAATACATGTTAGAATTTTATATTAGCACGTTTTTATTTAAAAAAATCAATCAAATTGTAAAATCCAATTTAAAGTTTAAATAAAATGTAAATGTATTCTACGGAAGTTCATTAATCCATCATATTTTAAAACATACCCTTTATCCCCGTATAACTTTTACTCACAATAGCCATTCAGAAATTGCTTGTACTCTCTCAATAGAAAGACTATCATTAATTCTAACTTCGAGAAAATGCATGGACGAGGTGCATCTAGTCTCATGAATATCGAATAATCTGAAATTATACCGAGTAAGTATTTAATATCGGTCACGAAGCTAGGCAATATCGGACGCACGCGCACGCTATATCGAGATTTCCGAGAAACGAGATCTTGGGCGAAATGGCTGTTGCTGTTCATACGGACTTAGCACACGCGCATACGCGATCAGCCTTCAATTTCCAATTGTTCGAAATAAGTCGTCCATACGAACGGTAGAAACGGTTCCGCGCTGCAGTCGTGCAATTTGCAATAGAGAGCATTAAATTATTATTCCTGAACACATACAGATACACACGGACACACATATACACATATATGTATACGATGGGATGGAAATTATACGATATTCATGTAGAATGCTAGAAGCAAAACGGAGGTGGGGACTGGACTCTAGAGAATCTTTTAAAGTCGTAACGCATATCTCGCACAGACGAAAAAACGATTAAGGATAAAAATCTTTTCTACGTTATACCGACGGACCTCGAATACTAAACTTATGACGAATTGTGATCTGGTCGCAGGAGAAATGCGAAACGGAGAAAGGGTGCTGCAGAAACCTCGACAAAGGAGGAAATAATACGTTCCACCTCTGCGGCGAAGTCGATAAGCATCATTCGTGCCGGTGGATGGGAGTAATTGGATTGTCTCCCTTCATACATTTCACTTTTATTGCCATTGAGTACAGGCAGTGGTACGGCCAGGTTCAGCCCGACACTCGCGATTAGAGCTACGAGGAACTCTCTCCGACGAGAGGTCCTTTATGCGCTCTCAGAGAGATAATGGGAGGAGCATTAACTGCTGCGTGTTTGAGGATCGCTGCGATATTCCAAATGATTCGTCTAACTTTGTATTCTCTCGCGTTTTCTTATCAAAATAATTGCATTTCGAACAAAAAGTCATTTTATCTCAATTATGTGAAGCAATCTTATTGCATTGAATAACTAATAGTAGTTTTTGTAACTAGTAAAAAATCTACATGCACCAAAAATATATATTATGACTAAATATCGGATTTTTTACGCATACGAAATTTGAAAATATACACAAAATATGCAAATATGCATAAATATGCAAATATACGAAATATACACAAATAAATATGCATTTTTGGAAATGTTTTTCAGTAAGAAAATTCCTATTTTGGTCTTCCTTCCCAATCTGCTTTCTTCAAAAATATGCAATTGTATAAGAATTCGATGTCTTATAATTATAATAAATAAAAACAATTTCTTATATATACTATATACTGGTTATCGCGAAAAATATTCAAATGCTTCAAATTGTAGAAAACACCCACCTCGGATAGTCTGGAGATTCCAGGTTTCGAGAATCCTGGCTGAGATAAAATATTTTTCGCATTATTACTAAATCAACGATCAATCTAACTGTGATATTATTATTGTAGCTCTATTTTATAGTTATAGTAAGCGCTTTACTGAAAGATATATTTAGGAACTACATAAATATTATTATGCATCAAGATCTAACTTCGACTCTTTTGTCACTTATTTAAAAACAATGAGTATTATAAACTGATTGTCGCCAAAAACAAATAAGCCAAATTTTTCTATTTTGTTGACCTGACCTATTATCAAGCAAATAGCACAAGGAGTTTGCGATAGTTTTCCTTCAGGGATCACATTATAGGAAAATGGCAAAACGATACACGAAAGAGCACAAAATTCAGTAAATGAGTCCCATCATTTAAGTGAAACGACGCATGAGAACTTCCAGTTCCATTGTTGAACCATCTCGAAAGTTGCGAGTTCCTATAACAGAATTCGAGTACGATAAAAAGCCCGGTGAAGTTCGTGCAAACAATCGTCTTTTCATGCTACTTCAAACCGCAAATTGTAAGACGTGCTACGACGAAGTCACGTGCTTCATGCTTGTATTCGCGAAGAGATACGTTCGCAACCCTGCGCCGAGCGGCTTTCTTGTCTCGCAGCCGAAATAGGGAGACGCGCGCGAGAGTTCGCAACTGTGTTCGGTTTGGGAAGCGCGGCAATAGTTGTCGGGTCTCGCTGGAAATTCGGTATTCTCTCTTGCTTCTTGCACGCCGCCGCGTCTCTCGCGCACGATGGAATTTCGAGCCTCACGTTGCAACTTTAGCCAACGCGAGCGGAAACGGGACTCCGAGGATGCTCCATTTTGCGGGGCATCCTCCTCCTATCGCGAAACGTTGCACCGTGATGCTTTATAGAGGGAGCCGAGAACGGTGTTATGGGATCACAAGTATGTCACGATGCTGAAAAGAAAATATTCCGCCAGCAAAACATTGTATATCTCATATAAAAATTTGATTTACTAAATCGAGTAGTGGATACTGTCAATATTTTTCTTGTGTAGTGAAAATCACTAAAATATTATAAAAGAAAAATATAAAGTAGCAACGTTTTCTTATTTTTCTTTTATGTATGTAGGTATTGAGGTATATTATAAATATACATTATAGCAATTTACTTTTAATATTTTCAAAAACTTTCCAGGATCATCTATTAGGTGTTAAACTTAATTCCTGCCGTTTTTCGTCTCCAAAATTGATTTGTTTCGGAGGGAAATACCTTAATCAAAGTATTATTAATAAAGTAATAAAGTAGAAAATGGAGGAAATTACTTTGATTAAGGTATTCATTCATCTTCCCTTCGAAACAAATCAATTTTGGAGACGAAAAACGGCAGGAATTAAGTTTAACACCTAATACTTGGATCTCGGTATAATGAAACCCTTTCTCTTATTCTTGTATCATTAATATGTGTAAAATTGAAAATTATTTCAAAAAGTAAATGTTGAAGTTATAGTTTAAAATTACAGAAAAAGAATACCATGTTATCATCAGAAATGCAAAAGTCAGGAAAATTAACACGTTAAAACATGCCGAGAAATTCTTTGCCGACTGCAAAAAGTCAGTATTTTTCTACTCATTTGTATGTTGCTGCGAAAAAGGCACGTTAAATCAAAAGAAAATGAGTGAAGTTACATGTAAAGGTTTCGCACCCAACTTCTCATTTCGCGTACTTAACTTCGCATTTCATATAAGTTACACGGCGAGTGCATTAATCTTAGTGGTGAAGCAAAGAGAAAGAGTAACCATGTTCTTCTCACAATTTTTTCTACGTTATGCGGAAACTTTTCCGCGTCAAGAAAAGGAGTTTTCATCCTTCTCGCTAAGCAAGTCGCCTGAGATAATCGGCGATCAAGTACATGTGACCAATCTACTTCCACGACGTTGCTCTCGACGGGAACAAACGACATCGTTCAAAATGATAGATGCGGTCGAGCGTCACATGAATTGCGTCTATATATTTCACGTAAAACATTTATGAACATCATTGCACACGTGTACTTCTGTTCGATGTTTTAGCAATCACGTCACCAGAGAAGATTTTCAAATAGTCCTTTAATTGTAGTTCAAAAAGTTTCCTTTACATGAAGTTTTTCATATTAAAAAAATAATAGTATCATCGCGCATTACTATCGCATTATTATAAGCAAATATATTAATAATTCATTAAATAATTTATATTATTTAATTTAATTCAAAATTATCAATTATTAATTTATATAAAATTTATATTATAATTTATTAGTTTATATAAAAATTTATATTATTTAATTTAACTTAAAATATTTATATTAAAATTTTGAAATATTAAATAATTTATATAAAAATAATATGCTATTTTTAATAAATTATAAATAATTCATTTATAAACAGTATATTATTTTTATTAAATGAATAATCGAATTTTAGAAAGAAACTATTAGATATAGTTTTTTATTAACATCATACCATGTCTTTTAAAAAAATTATAGGATTTAGAGAGAGAGAGAGATTGCATCTTTTTTAATTATAATACTTAAAACTGTCAAAAACATATGTCAATGAAATAATTTATTGATCTTATAGTAATACGAAAATAATGCATATACGAAATAGGATATCAATTATTACGAATTACAAGTGCAAATTTCTCTCATTTAGCGAGTCGATATCTTTTTAAAGACAACTCTTAAGCTAACATACTACGAATATATAGCAAGCAATCAACTAACTCCTGACGAGTCCGTGATTGCACGTGACGAGTACAGACGAAAACGCGTGCTGTGTGTAATTGAATTCGCGTCGGATAAATCTCGGTTTCAAGTCATATCAAGCGAATTAATCCGCGAACGTAGCTTCGGTTTCGAGTCCATGCTGATGGCTTCGGCCGAGCTGCTAATTAATCGCCTCCGTACTCGCCAGTGGGCAAAAAAATCCGCGATAAATCGAGCCGAGTGCAGTCAGGACTTTACTCTTTTTTTCTCTTCTTATACGCGCCATACGTCACCATAAGCGTCGAGCATATTTCCTGACTCGCTTGGACCAGAGGCGAGGAAATCCATTTCGTCGGCCAGCAGTCGAATCCGCGATAAGTCAGTCGAGAGAAATTATGCAACGTGTTCCTGCACCTGAACGGGGCTTCATTAAAAGTGCAACGTACATATATTACGCTACATTACGCGATTAAAATATTGAAATAACGAGCTCTAGAAATTTCATAAAGATCCGGATAGAATTTGATACTCGTATAATTTGCTATCAAATTTTCTAAATATCTCTTTATTTTAATCCGATATTAAATTAAGATTAGACAAGTGATGATGTATTTTAAGGAAAAAAAAATAGAAAGCAAGTAATGAAACAAAATATTATTTATCATCAAAATAAGAACTTGATTGTCAATTCTGTTATATAGAAATATTAATTTTTGACAGTTATAATCATTAGTATTTGATTATTGCTATATTCATATATTATTTCGCATTTATCACATGAAAGTTTTGTATAATATAATATCTCGCAATTTGTGTCAAACGCTATTTTTTTCCTGTGCAACATAACGTGCGGAGAGATTTTAAAAAGCGTACTTTTGTTTGCATTTATATAGTAAGTGGGATAAAAAATCAAATAAGTTGATGGAAGGTCAGTTTGAAATTACAACCGCAACATATCGCTCGACATCTTTCAAGGCAAAATAATCTTATGTATAAAAATTACGAATTTTCAAATTTATTCGAATTGATTACTATATTTAGTTGAAATTATAAGGTTTATGTTTTTTTTTTAAAAAGAGAAATAGATTTTCCTAAATTTCATTTCCATCCATTTGTATATTTGTGGATTTAGTACAACAACGGTTCGCTAAAATATTCGCATCATGTCCAGCCGCAATTTTTTTAAAGAACTGTCATGATGCATGCCATGCCGGCATCCGACGCTTTTCGCGTAGTAGTGAAAGAACGTTCGCATACTTTATGCGTGCAACTCAAGCGTGCAGTCACCGTCGCGATAATGCTACGCGATAAGATCTCTCCTTCACAGTGACATTTTTATACCAGCCGCATATCGCACTCGTAAACCGAAGTGACATTTAACGTCAGTAAATGCTCCTACGAAACGTAGGTCGATGAGACAAAACAGAAAAATGGTAAAATCTGAGACAATTAGAGAGAGTCTTGTTATATTAATAAATTATTTAAAACTTACAGCAATAAGGTGTAATTTTCTGTATTCTTCTAGATTTGGCTGCATTACTCCTATCCAGCATCTACGCAACACGGACACAAAAAGAAATCACTAACACTAACACTAACACACACACACACACGCGCGCGCGCGCGCAAAATCGCGTTTATAGTTACAGATAATTATTACATTGAGAAAAAATACAGTGAATTTTAATAAATTATGGCAATATGTCCGATTCAGATCGATTCTGATGACTGTTTGTCCTCCCGTCCTCAACTCGCTCCCCCCCACCCGAGGAGGGCAAAGGGTGACAGCCAATCGAGCGCGATCGAAAGATCGCCCACGACCAACCGTCGAACATGGAAAAACCCGTCGTCACCGATTCCGGGAATCTTCCCTCGCATCTTTCTCTCACACAAAAGGACAGAACGAGAACGTTCAAGACAAGCACGATCACGCGAAACAGTTTCTTATAAAATATGCCTACAAAATATTTAGTTGAATACTGCCAATTAGATATTTATCAAATATAAAGATATATTTATTTGATACAAGAAACATTGATTTGATTTAACAATCGTTCTTTTTACTGAACAAATATTTATTTACTGTAAGTAAATGTTTAATTGGCAGTATTGAACTAAATATTTGTTAAAATTGACTAAATTTGTTTCTTAATGTACTTATTATCTTTACTTACATTAGAAACGAAAATATAATTAGCAAAAATGCAGTGAAATATATAACGTCATAATCTAGGAACCAGCAAATCGATCACGTACAATTAGCGAACTCAAATTGTCGGTGCAATTCATCCTATTACTATTATTACTAACCTATTTGATCAACGAAACGTATTCGCAATTGTCAGGCGCACGTTATACTGCAATTTGGAAAATGGGCCGATTTTAATGATACCCGCGCTGACCACAATTAACCTAATGGATCTTCCTAGGAATTTCGTAGGAGATTGACGCTTTCTACAAAGCATTAGCATCCCACATTTAGCTATAAATGTGTCCATATGATGCTTGGAGTAAAAATGATTACACTTAACATTAATAGAGTAAATGTACACTGAAAAAAAATATAGTCAATTTTAATAAATATTTAGTTGAATACTGCCAACTAAATATTTATTAAATATAAACATATATTTATTTGATTGACAAGAAATGTTAATTTGATTTAACAATCATTTTTTTACTAAACAAATATTTATTTACTGTAAGTAAATGTTTAGTTAGCAGTATTGAACTAAATATTTATTAAAATTGACTATATTTTTTTCTCAGTGTAGACAACGAATAACAAAATTTTAACCTGCAGCTTAAATCATTTGTTGAATATCAATATCTTAAAATCTTTAGTATCCTAAAATTTTTCTTAACTTAAAATTTCTCTTCTCTCAACGAATATATTTCAGCATTTTCCTAAAAGTTAGATTTTTCCGCATCACAAGTGAAAAAGGAAAGAGAGAAGAAAAGAAACATATTTCATTGACTATAATATTTATAAAAGTCGAGTTCTTATTTTTTAGAAAAAATATTTATATGTCAATAAGACATTTTTTTTTAATTAAAGGGAATTTCCTGTATTTCAGTAATACGTTTTAAAATTATTCATTGCTTAAATTATCTTTCCATTAGCAACTTAATTTATAATTAGGCATGTTTAATAAAATTATAAAATTTTTATAAAAATACTACGACAAATACTAAATAAATTGTTACTTATTAAAAAAATCATTTTTTTTATGATTTTGTAGCAATAGATGAGTTTTGTTAATTCATTGGTTGCTAAATCACATTATGTGCGAATGAAATTTTGTTCCATAAAAGCTCCATAAAAACATAATGCGATTGACCAATCGATGAATTTAAAAACTCGCCTATCTCGTTAGATTATATCTCGTCTTCGCTTGCCGATATCTTTGTATTGATCAACCGAGAAATAACATTGACAGTATACTTCACTTACTTACAAAGTTTGCTCCTCGAAATGTGAAAGAGCTCCTTAAAGAAGATACTTTAATAATTCTGCCTTAGGCGAGAAAGGAGCAACGTCTCAAGTTTTGTTACGTCTTTGACGAGGTTTAAAACGCTATGGAAGGATCGTCATTATCTATGTCTCTAATTCTGAAACATCTATAAAAGAGCTCTCCAAAAAAAAAAGATACAAGAATAATTTACTTAATTTTTGCAATGGAAAAATTTGCTGAAAGTTCTAATATTTTCTGGATATTGTAGATCTATTTGTTTTTTAATGTAATGCATAATTTTAATCTGCGTAAAATATAATTATTATTTTTTAAATAAAAATAATTTCATTAAGAAATGCAAAGATATTTCTAGATAAAGTAACAATATATACAATATATAAATTGTTATTAAATAAAAAACGCGAATTTAAAAAATGCAATACTCTAAGTTAAGATTATCAATTATTAACATTATAGTCTTAACATTTATTCTATTCGAATAAAGTAATTTTCTTGCACAAAGAAAAGATTCATCGCTACATAAAGTTCAACTAGTCTTATAACTTGATTTATTGACTGCAATCCCAAATTCTTTTCGTTCAAGTTTCTCGTCGACATCAAGACGATGACAGATAAGGGAAATCGCGAGGAAGTAAGGCGCTGCCATTCGTTCGCGATAAATCTGAACAAGTTCACCAAGTAATCGGGTCGAGTATTTCTCATACCCCGGAGTAATCGGCTATTTCGACTTCGCCCGTACAATCCAATTCCTCGCGTGCATGTGAAGGCCTTTCAAAAATTTCATTGGTCAGCGCGAACGCGGGATATCGTGCCTGCTTTAACCCAGTCGCGTTTTCCATCTATTTCGCAGTCAGCAATATCGGTAATTGGTCTTTCCGGATCTCTGGCTTTCTTCCGCAGCGTTACAAAGTATGTACAAGCTGCATATTATCAATTTACCAAGTGATTTTAATATTGTGGTAATATATAGGACGTTTCGAAACTGATGATAAATATTTTAAAGACAGATTCCTTGTAATATTTCAAGACGAAAAGCATAGTATAAAAATGCTGAGGCTATAACAGCTTTCAAACGGGAACAAAATAAAAATTACTAATAACTGCTAGAATTTTGTGCGTTCAAGGATGGCAAGATGATTAGTGTGTGAAAGTGCTAAATTTTGTTATTGTCGAAAGCATATGAAGTTCAAGAAAATACCTTCATACTGATCATTTTGTCATCCCTGAGCGCGCGAAATTCTAGCCCTGTCATTCTTAACTTGTAAATTCTTTTCAATTGAAAATTACCTTAGCCCCGACATTTTTGTATCAGACTTTTCTTAAAAAATTGTAACATTTTAAGAAAATGTTACAAAAATCTGTCTTTAAAATATTTATCGTCAGTTTTGGGACATCTTGTATATAAAATTGATTAAAAAAAAGATAAACTGTACCCACGCAAAGTAATTTGCTATATTCATTGTATAACTTCAGACAATGTATGGTATATAGAATAAATATTATGTAAAATGAAAGATTATCATTATTACGAAAGATTATTTCTAAAAATCTGTAAAATGAAATATTAAAATTTCGTAAAATGATGAATTAACGCGCATTAAAAAAAAAAGTGAATCTAATCGTTTGTGCAAAAAAATAAAGCTACTGTCAAAAATATTTTATTCTTTAACGACACAAAAGCCATTCTACGAAAGCACACATCACACATCAAAAGTTGACAGAACAGAAAGGATATTTACGTTGCATATATGCACGCAAATGCAGTTGAGGCGCATTTGTTCTATATCTACACTCGCACTCCATATTTTTACCTCTGCGAGAGATAGCAAATATTTAAGACAAGCTTGTTTGTCTTTTCCGATCTGTAGCCTACATTTGTACGTCTCCGCTCGAACTCGTTGAAAGACGCGTACGCATACATTTTCTGTACAATCAAAACTTACTTATTTACTTTCGAGAATTAGTTTATTTTACAGTATTTGGTGTGACTACTGTGCACTAATAATATTAACTGTAAATATTCTTTACATGTAAATTTTAAAACTGCGATTTAATTTTTCGATTTAATAAATTTTGCGATTTAATTTGTATTTTAAAACGATTTTTCTTCTTCGAGTTAATTTAAATATATTAAGTCTGAAAAACGTAATTTGCAGTTTGAGCTTAGTAAAGAACATTACATCACCTTTATCGTTAAATATTAAGTTGAAGAAATTTAAAATTCGTGAATGTTACAAAAATTAAATTTTGCGAGAAATCCAAAATATATATCAATCCAAGATTTCTAATTAACAAAACAATTTCATTTAACTTAATCCTTTCCTATATAATTTTGAGAAAAATATCACGGATTTTAAACTACCGTGAATATACGTAATAGCTGCACTAAAGGATATGGAAATCATTACATATATAGAAACCATGTAAAGAAACGATGAAATTTCCTTTCGAATATTCTTTAATGTGCATTTTCCATTTATATGGATACTATCGTCTCGAGTTTCACGAGCTTATAACTAACGCAATAAAATTGTGCACCTGAAATTATGTTGCAGCTTCCTCGATCTAAATGATCGACTTTACGAGAATATCTAGAGCTTCTTCCCGACTGAAATAATACCTTCTCGCGATATCGAACGATACCGAAACGCGTGCGCTCTCAGGACGAACGTAAAGCAACTTCCAGCGGCCAAAAGGGAAAGAATTGAATTATCCGAACTTATACATGTGGCACCACGTTTACACGATATATGAAAGTCGCGTGTGCGAGGCTCATACCCGAGCGAGGCGAGCAATCGCGCTAAATCTCCGTGAAAAATCCAACGGATATATATTCACGAACTTGCGTCTTTCCTCGCATCTTTCTCCGGCGAAAGGCGTTTAATTTTCATAAAGAACCTCAATTTATGGGGTATCCTAAATTCTGGTACATGCTCTCAAACTTACAAACGATGCTTTATCTTTTAATTCCTCGCATGAGCAAAAGTTATATCCTGCTTTTACGCCAATGATAAATATACCATCTACAAACGACTGTAAGCATCATAATCGTTTTAATGCAGAGTAACGCAGTTAATATTATTGCAAAAATTAACTTTTCGGGTTATAATTAAAATCACAAAGACAAATAAAATTTATCTACTCGAAAACGATATGAAAGTAGATATTAAATTATAAATATTACACCGATTTTAAGTAAATATATTAAATGTTGCAAGTTTCTCGTTTATAAGTGGAGTAATGGTATTACAAAATCAACTACGACATAATGTCGAAGAATTTCTGCTTTAATCGGACGAAATAGATACATTTTCCAAATAATCCATCAGCTAATGCGTTTAAATCTAATTTTTGTTTCGTCAAAGTCGGTATCGTGGTCGCCTTAAACCCAGATATGAATATTGAAATTCTCATTATTCGCATAGCCGCGAGCGACCAGTGTAACTGATCTACACTTTGGCCGACATAATTTAAAGTTTCTAAATTAGCGAGTTAAATTATGGATACGTGCTCGGTCACTAGGCATCCCGGGCTAAGCCAGTTTAACAGATAGATTGCAAAAGTCATGTCCCGTAGGACTCGTAGATATCATCTTTATTTTATCTTTAAACTAGGTCGTATTACAAGGCCGTAACAATTTAATTTTTTCAAACATATACCCTCCGCTCATTTATATACCCTCTATAAGAGAAATTTTAATAGAATTTTCACGGTCTTACACTGGAGAATTCATTACAGAGAGAAAAGTATGATATTTGTGAATATAATTGCATGGTTAAAAAATTATGGTTAGGAGGTTCATTTTTATGGTTATTATTGCTATAATATTAGTAACAATGACTTTATATATATATAGTTCTCACAAATATGGAGAAATTGTACTATAAGTTATGACAATCTGAACTATCAATATAATAAAATATTAAGAATAGTAAATAGAGCTTATAACTATTTTTATGTAATAAATGCAATCATCATTATAGTGAATGTAACTATTTTCTTAACATTCGCTATTTACATGGTAAGAATAATTAAGAGATATGGTAAGGAAAAACTTAATACATGTTATAGTTGTAATGATTACATATTTCAATGTTGAAGCACAATTATAATATGCATGATTAAAACAATTATAAATTTATAGTTGACCCGAAAAATGACTATAAATTATAGTTAAATTATAGTACCTGCAACCATTTTTTTAGTGATGGAAGAAAGCTGTAACTTTACAGTCTTTATCTTTAGAAGAATAAGAAAAAGATCCTTACATAAATTTTGACAAACTTGGAATTAATTTTTTCTTAACATTAATTAAATTTCGCATTATTATAGATTTCGAATTATTATAAATTTCGAATTAATGTAATATAATGTTTCCTTTACTGACATTTTTATTGAGTTAAAAGCGAAATTTCCAGCAATTTCGTTACATCGAGAAATCTAAACTGATGCTGTTTTCTATCACGATACGGAAACACGAACTTCAAAAGTCATTTTGTCAGAAAAATATTGATAGAATATGATGGATAATGATAAATACGAAATACAAAAGTCATTAGCTCGTATTCTCTGCTCGCAGCTGTCGAAATTCTCGAATTTATTATAACTCAGATTGCAATATCAATATTGTAACGTTTTTGTGCGTTCAATTGAGAAATAAGTTGTTCTTAACTTTCGATTATTTAGAAATTCCAGAGAGTTGTTCGGCTTCTGATAAGGTCGTTAGACGTCGGTAACAAATGAGACTAAATGTAGGTCAGGACACCGGGTTAGGTTCTTCATTTTTCAGTGCAGTTGGGAGGCGCTTAACGTCATGAATCTCCCTAGTGTCGGACAAACAGGGACAGACGCGATTCTCCGCAATTAAACAAGCCGAAATGAATATGAAAAAGGTGCTAACTGGAGCAAAGAAAAGTTTTCACGAAATGACCACGTTGGCATGCCGGCCTCGATTCCAGAAATTATCCTACTCTTCATAGACACACGAAATTAACTTCTAGTTGAATAAACTATCTTGATCCTCCTTCATAATTAACAATTCCACGAAAGATTGGATCACAGCATTATAATTTTAAGACAAACTCGACGTAATTCTCATTAAAATTTCGAACAATATTCAAGAAAAGATTAAATGGATTTTTTCTGTGCATGTTTTCAAAAAATATTTTGCACAGCTTCGGAAAAAATTACGATTTATAATTAATTATCGTTTTATATTTATAAAATAATTTATCGTATTCTTTACCATTTCATAATACATATCATTTATCCAAATTATTTATAAAATAAATAACGATATATATAATACAAGAAAACATGCGATACAATTTTTTAATAACTGCAAAACTTTATCAATTTTCTTGATCGATCTTCTTTTGAAAGTACTATGCGGAAACTAATTTCGCAATGAATATTTTTCGAAGGAAAATTGATTTTTCGGAATATATTTTTCCAACATTCATCGCTGGGAAGCATTACTTTCCTAGCAAACATAAACTTCATCTCATACTAGTTAACATATGTGCAATGAAAATCGTGGTGGTTGATCCTCTGGTGTTGCTTTAAGGAAAATAACGTATTCCCTACTCTGCTATAGGAGAAAATACGCACGCTTAGATGCACGCATAAATAAGCGAAAACATGAAACTAGGTCGTACGCTGAGAAAAATTTTTGGTTGAAAATGAATGAACCAAAAGATTCTAATCATATCAATTAGAATTCCACTTTTCTCAACTAGAATATAATAGATTCAACCAGAAAATCTTAATTCGTCCATTTTCAATCAGAATTCCAATTAATGCAATCAGTCTTTTTCCAGTACACCATTTCCTAATATTTTCAATAAGTAGTGCAAAAGAAAATCTATCTGTATTAATTATATTAATATATTCCGATATATTCTATTTTTCATTTATATATTATTTATGTATTTTATATATTTAATTTAGAACCGATTTATGATTACTGAAACTGATACATACATAAATAAACAATAATATGAAACTAGGTCATACTATTTAGTAATAGTTTAAATAATGTAAAAGAAAATCTGTTGTGTTAATATCAACGTTCTAATATATTCTAATGTTAATTTAATCTTCTTAATATTAATTTTAAAAATACTATAAACATGTCCAAATAACGGTCCTAAAAACGCTACGTAATTCGCTGTTAACATGAACTCAAACATATATCTTGATCAAAATTTATGAAATAAGCATTCATACAACAGAATATAAAATTTTGTTAAGAATCATAATTGCTCATTTAATACGTTATTCATTCAAGACATTAATTTCTCCCCCAAAATATTTCATTTTTCACAAAATTATTGAAGCATGAAACCCTTTCAATGTCTAACATTGCTTCAGAATGATAGTCAATACCACCCCTCCCCCTTAACAGAGTGCTATAATTGGTTTGTCGCAGCTTAACTAACTACCGGATAAAGTCACCAGTAACGCTAGCATTTAAGCGGGCTTACCGCTACGAGGCGAAGCGAGATGTTTACTGCTAATTGCGTGGCTTCGGACTTTCGATTTACTTGGATTTATGCCGTGAACGTGGAGAAGGAAGGGCGTTAAAAAATTTCTTCCCAATTGGTTTGCACACGTTCATTTTTTTAAGAGAGGAAATTGTTCGAAAAAAGAATAACGTTTTCTTCAATCTCTGCCAATGGAGATCTTTGGTAAATATATAATACAATCGTTTTCCCTTTAAAAAAAAATTGCTTCCGCGTTTTCTCTTGTATCTGCTTAATTTCCAACATTGTACATCTCACATTACAAATCTTTGCATTAAATTCTAATAAAATAAAATCAATTTTCAATTAGACGTTTTCTATTAATATTTTAGATTTCGATTCATATACGTTGCTTTCAAAATAGCTCACGAAGGTTTGAAGATGCCGGCGAATATTTTCTGCAAATTAACTAAAATTCTTTACTCCGTTACGAGCCTTAACGCACTCTCTCGGTTTAAATAAAGGAAAGAAATACTAGCTAGCAGTAACAGACGAGGGAACAACGAATAGAATATACGATAACGCTGTAATATAAATAGTTGGCGTCGTGCCAGATGAGTTAATTGCTAGATCAGCAGTACTTCCGTTTGTTCACCGCGAACTCTTGGCCGGTTAGCTAAATTTTTCTTGGCAGAAAACACGCGTTTAAATTCGCAGAGTATTTCTGTTTAATGTACCTGGTGCGCGCGCGCGTTCAGATCTCATTTGCGCGATTAAATCTCGCGCACGGCACGCCATGAGAAACGCGAAAAGTTCTTTTTTAAGAAGGACAACGTACGCGAGGTACACGAGAAATCAGCAACGAAAGAAACGGAAAACAATTCACCGCGGACTGCATTCGTCGACACGTCGCACGAATCACGCGAGTTTCCTTTTTTTTTTTCACGTCAGGGAGATCGAATTCCATCGAATGTCGAAAGGTTTCAAAGAATTATATAAATTCGCGTGATAAAAAGCAGGTTAACGCGATTCAAGAAATCGGGATTAAAGTTCTGAATACCTTAAAAGCTCGAATAATAACGCGTGGTGTATAAGTCGCATTTTACGATAACATCTCGTTGCGCAAGTAATATTCGTGTTTATTTCATTCGTGACTTACATCTTGGGACTTTAACAGTTATATTTTTATATGTCTGCCAGGCTTGCTTTCACTTTTTACCAGCATTCTCTTTACGACGTATCGACCGCGGACATCGTCGTCTCCCTCGACCCATCGTGACTCTCGCGATCCTGAGAAGACTCATCCGAGGATCGACGGCGAAGCAATTGAGGGTCCACGACGAGTCTGACATTGACGGTGCTCTTCCACCACCTGTACCACGGCGACACCTGGTCCTGAAGAAGGAAAGACAAATGTGAGCGAGTAAAGAGAATCACGCGGCTGCTCCTTTCCCCCCCGCGCTGATTTAAATTATCCCCGGCAGTTTCAGTTGTCAGGGGCAAAGGGCAGTCCACTCGATAAATCAGGCTCGAGTGACGCGCCTCGAGTGCCCTCCGATGTGAAAAAGAGGCAGGGCGAAAGAGAGTGAGGTACAATCGAAACGGGAGAGACGCGATTCGGAAAGTGGCGCGTATTCACGATTATTCTTAATTAAACACGACGTCCGACGATTTCGATTCAACTGCAGCGATTTACAGCGCGACGCGACCGACGGTTTTATTTAAAACCTCACCGTCCTCTATACTTCGTATACTCGGCGAGTGCACTCAAAGTACGCTTCGAAGTGGTTACTGGGATCTTTTGCGGGGATTAACGAGAGCATTCGGTGACGCACGATTCGTTAGACCGCGCTTTCGTATAACCGAGCGAAATATCGCGTACCAAACAAATCATTTCGTTCGCCCATCCTCATTTAGTACAGTCTCTGGTTTCAATAATACAGCAGAGACGTTAAGCGGCATGAATAATTCTTCCCTGGATCGAAAGCGCACTTTGTTCCAAGCGGAATAATGTATTATAGATTCTAGTGGCTGATAAATCTTTCGATTTATCGACGACATTGATCTGTACCGTACCAGGAATATACGTATACTACGTGACTAGATTACCGCATATATTCTTTGCTATACTGACGTAAGATATAGTGGTATATGTTTATGATAAATATGTTTCCATGAATAAACCATAAATAATTAATTATGTAACGGTAATAGAATTTTTAATTAAAATCACTTCTTTGTGATGCTATAGAAAATTGTTATTAAATAAATTAAATTTTATCCAAGCTCAAAATCTTTTCGGTGAATCGATTAAACTGAAAACGAGGCCGAAAATGTGTATTAATATTATATTAATAAATAAGTTAATAAGGAACTGTTTTCCTAATTTCTGTTTTTGTTTTTTTTTTTTCTACAAGAATCATTGATTTAAACGTTCGATTTAAATTTATTTAAACATAATTGTTAAATTTTTAAATTTTATGTTAATTAATTGGAATTTTCATTAGATATACTAGAATATTGATATGATAATCTCATTCAATTTTCCATATTTGCATACGAAAACTTAACGATCTCCATATTCATGTTTGAGATGATGCCAATAATAATTAATTTAGTAACAGCTTTGGGGCAACGTAATCAAACGCAACACTTGCTGATAAGCTTTATGGTAATTAACCATATACGGAAAATTAACGTGCATTAGCAACCATTTTAGAGTGTATAAACAATCATCGTGAATACTCGCCATAACAGTCATAAATGGAATTCTAATTTCACCCCGACGCTATAAAGACTATAATCTTTATCAAGAAAGGTAATTTAAACAAAAATTGACCATTAAGTAAATCATATGATAAACCAATAAAAAAATAAATACTTATATGAATAAAAAATTTCCATTTTATAAATTGCGCCTTCAAAATATCATAAAGTAAATCGTAGAATTGTAAAGACGGAAACGCGCGATATGATTTTTTTCTGAGGAATGCGTGATATTTTTAGCTGAAGAGACCTACTCTATTAGCCGTGTTTCCGCTCAGTGCGCACACCACACCTCGTGTGTATTCTTTTCATATCAGAGCATCATGTGTCTTTCGCGCCCTTCCGGGACAAAATGCGTTCTGACACGTTTGTTCCGGGTCGCTCCCCCATATTATATCCGCGCATTCGAGCCTCGGGATACCGCTCACCTGTTTCACCCTTACCCAGGCCGCGCCTTAATGCATCCGCCTGGGGCAAACGTCGCTATCTGGCCCGGCGAGATCGCAGTACATAAACGTAAACCGCGGTACGACAAAGTCGCGCTGGATGCGACATAAAGTCGATGACCCAGAGGATGCTCTGATGCAAGTTATCCCGACGTACGTTACTAGTCAAAATACCACGATTCTATATTCTTTACGTTACGATACGTATATATCTCAGCCGGATATGTATATTCTTTGAAAGATATTTTGCAGTAAATAACTCACGTCTTATACGCTAGGCATTCCTAGCTTACCATGTAACCTTTCGGCCGAACGTAATACGGTCTAAACTAAGAAAAATGGCTACTGTTTCGAACTCGAAGCGTCAATAGGTATTAAGTTATGGATATTATGATATATATTGATCTACGTGTCCAAAGTATGAAAACTTACACGTCTCGTGATTTCTAAAAAGATTGTTTGGTAAAAGCGTTGTTCTCGCTTTGGAGTTAACAAAGGCTTTGATAAAATAATATATCTCGATATAATGAAAAAAAAAAAAAAAAATTTACTGCTCTTATTTTAAAACACTTTGACTTCAAGCTATATTTGTTGTATTAATATTGCAAAATAAAAATTCACTAAATAATAAAACGTGACAAGTATTTCAAACAAATATTGCTTGAGTAAACAATTTTATTTTTACGCGTTTATCATGTTGAAAAAGTTGTGTACGTTGTAATCAATTATATTAAAACGAATGAATTCATTTAATTCGTATTAATTGTGCGTGACACAATTTATGTTCATTGAAATAAACATAGTCAAAGCTTTAGCGTGTTTATTTTTTTTTACTAAAACTAAACTTCATTTTCTGATACCAATTGTAAAGACACATTCGGTTCCCTGAGGAAACGTACGATGCGTTAAATACATTTCGATTTAAATATTAATTTCATTTCGCGAATATACAATATCCTACAATATCGGTAATATTGATTCCATTTGTTTTATGTATGCCCATCGTTGTGTATTACGTAAACCGATAATTCCGTACATTTAGCTTTTGATGAACTAATCCATGTAAATTTAATAAGATATTCATGCGAATATAATTGAAACATTTCCAATGCATTCAGCTAAAAAATATCAATATGGGGCATAATACTATATTCATATCTTCGTAATATTGCATAATTAATTAATTAAATACTTAATAAATTATTCTGGTATTATGTAAGTTATTTAATACATCTTTTAAGCCAATTAATGCATTCAGTTTGATCGCACATACTGCGTCCTATTTCTATTGAATATTAAACAATGAAAGAGTTAGATATGAAATGAAAGCATTTGTCACGATTGTAGTTTAATTCAAAGAAATCAATAACGTTAAGCCTTGTTTTCTATCGCGATAATTCTCATTAAATGCAATCTTCTTAGTATTAAATAATATTGAATTGATAGCTTAAAAGAATAAATCAGGGGTATAATTACCCTGCAGAGCAGGTAAACTGTGGTGACATAGCCTAATATCACGATGGTCAGAAAGAACCATATCGCCCCTCGCGTCCAGGGTTTAGAAATTCCAATCTTGTTTCCCTCTATGATAAAGTACCGCATACCTGCAAAGTTAGCCAATAGCAAGTATAATAATTCAGTTTGATACAACGACAGTTTTACAAAAGTATACGCTTATCGGAACTGAGACTTCGTCAACAAATGATTTGAATTCTTTTTCACATGTCACATTATTTTGTAACAACGTTAGTTTCCTTATAACTATTCTCCTGAAAGAAGCTTAAAATGCAGGAAATATATATCAAATATACGAATACTTATATTATACAATTTTTACATAATTTCGAGTTATGATTAAATATTAAAATATACTGTAAGTAATATTCAAAAGTACGGAAATATTTTCAGCATCAAGCTTAATATTTCAACATTAATTTTATTTATTGTTAAATGATATAAATATATAAACAAAATAAATATTATTTAACATTAAACAATATAAATATTTGGCGTTGCATCGAGTAATAAAACATATGGCAACTTTTTTTGAACACGTTTTGTAAGAAAAAAGGATTTAGAAATTACGAAAAGATAATCATATTTTATAAAATTTTCCAAACTTTCAATTTATCAAATTACTCACCCAAAAAGCACACCGCGGCTAATCCCACTGTAACAATGGTGAGTAATGTTAAGATGAGCAGGTCTGATTCTATGTTTCTACGATTTCGCGGATGGCTAATCCATATCCTCAGAGACTCTGGCCTGCAGGTATCCATAAAAATGATAACTACGCGGCCGAGCACGGCTATTAAGATAAAAGCTCGAAAAATTCATCCTCGGAGGATCATGCGCTCACACACAGAACAAAATGTTTATCGATAAACAATGTGATGTTAGAATTCTAAAATATAATTTGATTTAACATTTAAATAAATATAAAAAATGCACTGCTTTTCAAATTACAAAAATACGGATAAAAATAAACAGAGCAATAAGATATATTATATACACACGAGTAAAACTAATATTATTTGAAGTAATATAAACTTTTTTATGAAAAAAAAACAAATTAATTTATTATTCTGCAATTCCAACGACCGAATAGCAAATTTAAAGTGATGCAGCACACGTTATTTTAACGCATAAATCGGAATGCAGAACATCGCAGTTTATCGTCGATTTCTAGAGCAGTTTACTCGATACATCATTTTTGATGTTCGAGTAAACTCCAAACTGCAACCTGATCGACTCACAGTGAGGAAACAAATTGCATAGAAGAAAAAAGAAAGAAATATGACTGAGATCAATTCATTGCGAAAAAGAGAATAATGGGCACGGTAACGGAAAACGAAATAAGGAAACGTGCCGGTGTGCGAGAGATCGAAGTGCATTTCGGATGCTTGAATTACATCCAGCTTGAAAGTGTACCCTCTCCGTGCTAACCCGGTAAATGTAATGCTCACCATCGATAACGAGGCGTCTCCACGGCATTGAAGTAGTACCGGCACAATTCGCAGTACGTTCGGCACGACTGATTCAGCCATCGTTCCAAGCAGGACAAGTGCACGTAAGCCAGCGTGCCCTTGCACCTGGAAAAGACACGCTGTATATCCTATTGCAATATTGTAACGTATGGTACTAACACGAGAAAATAATAGTACTTTTTATTAAAGAATAACGGCAAAGAAATAATTATGTAACGACAATTACGTACTGCTTCGTAAAAAACGGAATTTTCCACAAAAAAAAAATTTACTAAATCTTAATACATATTTCTTTGAATAGTATTAAATAAACATTTATTTACAGTAAATAAATATTTAATCAATAAAAAATAATGATTAAATTAAATTAATAGTCTTAAAATAAAAATTTAATATTTTTTATTTATGTCGCAGAAATTAATTCAATCTAGGCAGCAACCCGAGATGGAATTGTAAAGGATAGAAACTAAGTGACTTCGTTGATGCTTTTGCTGAGCAGTCTGAGCACTAAAATATATTCTCTCAGCTCTTTCCAAGCAAACGTAAAAGACATATAACTCAAAACCGACGCTAAATTCAACCTTTAAAATCTATATTTAGAAAAAAAATCACTAGTCTCTATAGTTGTTACAGAATCTACATTGAAATTTCATTACAATCTTTATAAAATAGAGTTTAAATATATAAAATTAATAATTTTCTCTCTAATAAAGATGCAATTGTTGAATTAGCAATTCAATAATATGTTGTACCTAACATCGCATCCGTGTTGTAATATTCTTTTGTACAAATGTATTTGTAAATATAAAATTATACAAGCACATTATAAATTGCATTCCGTAAATATCCAGAAGTATTAAATCTATTCATTCGTGTTCACTCGTGAACGAACACGAATCATCGAAATTCATTCCACCATCGGGAACGCAAGAAAAATAAGTTAGATCCGATTCTCCTCATTAATCTCTGCCGTTCCGGATCGAACGCCTATGGCTTCAAAGTAACATTTGGATTAGAAAGGATATCCGTAAGTTCGAGAATTATGAAGGTAAACACTCGCGAGCGGGAAATTTGCAGCGGGTCGCTCTCATTTCGCACGTTTCTACTGCGTTTTCACGTAGTTCTTCAAGCACGAGTTGTGTGTCCTTAATCGCCGGGACACGTTCCTCGAACTATTCACTCATTTATGCCTTTCTACCGTCTACGGCACTGAGCCATAAATGAGAAAGGGAAAGGGCAAAAGAGAAGCAAAAGAGAAGTCCCTCTCTTATAAAATCTCATCCCTTCTTAGCACGATTCCCCATCTCGCAGCCAACGCGTGAATTATGCGACTACGTGAGGTCGATTTCGGTGCCAAGCCGGAATATACTTCATTCGACGATAGAGTCACGACGTTTCGCTTTGTCAGCCGTGTTAAACGACCGCTGTTCGCCGAGTAATCTCGTTATTATAAACAGCACCAGCAACTATCATGACATTGCTCTTCGCTTCCTACGCATCCTACGTTTACGATGTATGTACTGTATATGCAGCAGCAAATTAGTCCGAACAAGATACGGAAGTCAGTAAATCTGAACTGTACTACTATTGCACGATATAGTGATTCCAAAGACAAGTTTATGCGTTAAAGTCTCGTTAAGGTGATATTAGGCTTGCATGTACGAGATCTCTCTGTTAAGTAAAAGAAATGACTATACGCGACTGAATATTTAACAATATTAACCCTTACCGTACTATGTACAATTTAGTGCCTCATTCATATTATCAAAGGTCACTAGAATCTCTTCGTTCTTTCACCTCTTCAAAATAATTCAAAAAATCTCTAAAAATTCACCAACATATTTTCTAAAATAAATATTGATTCTTTATTTTGGAAAATAATAAAATGTAGATTTATAATTACCGAAAGACTCAAAGAAACTTGCACGAACAGGAATCACTCGGTCACTAGTTATCCATATTAATATGGTAATAGGGTTAAGAATCTTTATTTTTTCTCCAAAATTGATTTGTTTCGAAGGGAAATACCTTAATCAAAGTATTATTAATAAAGTATTATTAATTAGTAATAAAGTAGAAAATGGAGGCAATTACTTTGATTAAGGTATTCATTCATCTTCCCTTCGAAATAAATCAATTTTTGAGACTAAAAACGGCAGAAATTAAGTTTAACACCTAATAATAAGAATATTATATTATTCAAAACATCTAACTTTTACCAATCCTAGGCGCTCTCTACTATATTTATTTTAAATTTTTTGTGTTTTAGTCCTGATTTGGAAACCGTCAAATATTTTGATAATTAAAAATTTTTTAATCATTAGATTCTTTATCACTTGTTAGCACTTAGATGCAAATTCGCACCAGCACTTTTTAATGGCTGCAGAAATAGTCCTAAAACGAATTCTATGATGCTATCCCTGTCTATAAAAAAAGTTAAGAATCACTACTGTACTTTCCATGCATAAAAGTCTTTAATATCCTTCGACACTTCGAGCAAATCATAAAGTAACAAAATTACCCTCAATTGCTGTCAGCACCGGACAAAAGAACGTTCTTTTATTATATGACCAAACACTAAACATTAATTTTAATATATGTAAAATGAATTTTTTAATTACATATTTAGCACACTAGCTCATTTCTAGCAGCTCTAATTTTCATTTTTATGTTGATGTCAAATATTTAGTAATTTAATACAGCAATGCTATAAATTATTACAAATGTTGTTGACACTGCTTGCATTTAATTGTTAAGTTGATAATATTCCAAAACTACATAGGTATGATGTAGGCATATTATTTTTAAAGCAAAGAATTTCAATTTTCCAGAAAATTTTGTAAAATTCCCTCATTTTTCCATTATTTCACTGACCATTTTCAATTTTCGTTATATTTTCCTTATTTCCTGATTTCTAATTTCGTGGCAATCTTGATTAACTTCAATTTCAGATAAACAAAAATATTAAATGTTTCTAATAAATCTTATTGATGAATATCAAACTAATCTATTGTTAAGAGATTAAAGCATCTTACATAGGTTTAAAGTAACAAAAAATTTCTCAACGGACAGAAATATGCGATACGGCAATAAAAAGCGATGCAGCGCACAACAGTGAATGAAACAATTCTCTTTTACACGATTTGCCCTGTGGCTCATCGACGTCATAAACTTTTCCCTTTGACAGCATGATGTACATGGACGATGATTAGCCCGCGTATATCCGGCGAAACAGCTATCGTCCAATGAAATTTATGCAGCTCTTCTTTCGCAGCGCGATTCGCTGCGGAGTATAGCTGCTGCGTTATGACATCAGTTTTGCGATTGTTCCGGCGAACAATGCACAGTATGCAGCAGAATTCGAAATACTCCGTCAGCGTCGAGTGCGATATAAGGAGCGATATTAAACGAGAAATAATTCGCGAGCGACCGCTAGGAAAGTTGCCGGCATCGCTCTGAAAAATTTCAACCCAACTTCCGATAACGAAACATTTTAAACAATCCACCACCTATTCGCCGCGAACCTACCGGCGTTTTTTAACATACATTTTAATATTGTAACGTAGCTTCATCTTTTAGTTAATAATTGTGGATAAAAAATATTTTTTATATAGCAGTCCCAGAAAATCAGATATTCGTCATTCAGTCGGTTCAATTGATCATCGCTATCATTTTTTCCAATATTATATAGGTGTCTAATTTGCTACCTAAATTACCCATTTGAAGTTGGTCCCCAACTTTTGAAAAAATTAACTTTCTCATTCGATTGGTCATTGTTTGCACATGTATGTATATTTCGATTTTTTGTTTACACATTTCTGGTAAAAAAGTTATCAAAAAGGTTATTAAAAAACAATTTTAGGGGATGCTAATTTCACGTTAAGCAAATTAGATTTAGCTAGTCTTAGTTGATAAATTTTCGTTTGCACATTCCAAAACAAGCCGATTGTTTGTTGCACATATTTAGTTAAACAATTATCAACAAATAAATGTTGGGAGGTTAATTTCACATTGCAAAAAGTACGTTTTTGGCAAGAATTCTAAAGAAATGCGATTGAAATAACTCTAATTAATAGATTTTCGTTTACACATCCGAAACAAATCGATTTTTCGTTTGCACACCTTAAAAAGAGATTAACAGTTAAAGTTTCGAGGACGGTTGACTCAGATAGATAGATTCAATCAAATCTCAGTTACTATACTCAGTATCATTTGAACCTATCTACCTGAGTCGAATGTCCTCGAAACTTTAATTGTTAATAACTTTTTAACTAAACTGTGTGCAAACGAAACTCGACTTGAGTTTAAATGTGCAAACGAAAATCTATCTCTCGATTGGTGTTTTTTCAAACTTGTTCTTCTTTATTCGTGACAATAATGTACCTTTTACAGCGTAAAATTGACCCTACGAGATTTATTTGTTAATAACTTTTTAACTAAAGATATGTAAACGAAAAATCGACTTCTTTCGGAATATGCAAATGGAAATCTGTGAATTGAGACTAATTAAGGAAATTTTATACATATATTTTTAAAATAACAAAATTATGAAAAAATTACAGATTATTCTAAATCACATTTAAAAATAATACGACAAATTTGATGATAGTTTACTATCTGGATCATAAGGTGTTTTAATAAACAGTAGTATTTTTTAGTCTGTGCTTTAATACAAATATTTGAAAATGTATTATATATAATAAAATATACCTATAATATTGGATTTATATATATAAAATAAATGATAAAAATCTTAATTTTTTAATTTAAGTACATTATGTATTCAAGATTATTTACGTAGAGTTACATTGCGATGCATGAACTAGTTGTCCAGTAAATAAACAAAATATTTATTTATTCTATATCTTTGTAATTAATTAATGAATCGCAATGAAACTTTGCATAAATTATTTTGAATATTTAAAGAACTTACGAAAGAAAAATGTAAATTTTTTTATCATTTTTTAAATTTTAATTTTTGATAATAAAAATAATGACAAATAGAATAAATAAATTACAAAAATGTGTTATTAAATAAAAATAGAAGCTTATTCACATAACTTCCATATGTATATATAGTTTATTTGAAGTGTAAATATTAAACATACTTCCACAAATTTAATTTTCTTTGCAGTTACCGTACGTCTAATACATCCTTAAATCTAATTTGTTCGTGGTTGAAGGGCTAGTGTGGAGCCCCCTAAAATTGTTTTTTAATACATTTTTACCAGAAGTGTACAAACGATGAACAATCGATTAGCGAGCTATAGAAAGTTAATTTTTTCAATAGTTAGAGAGCCAACTTGATACAGGTGTCTAAATCACATAACAGATATTTTATTTCTTTACTATGTTAGTCAATCACACCATATTTTAGTCTTTAAATTAGTTGAAGCTCTACAGTATATTGAAACGAACTTTCTCTATATCTACTAAACTATATAAAACTCTGCGGTCCAACAAAGAAAAGGAAGACATACATATGCTTGTCTTCCTGACTCTCTAAACTCTTTGGAGTGAAACCTCACTCTAAATTATGAAAATTAAGCCAGTGAAAAAGAGTGGCTTAATTTTCAATCTTTAAGAATGAGATTTTACCGTAAAAGTTTTAAAGAATACATTATGGTAGGACACGATAAGGAACAACATTAGCCAATCGATCAATGGTTGATTAAGAGAACAGTAAAATCTTTATCGAAGTGTCATTGTTTAAAAATTGAGGCCTCCCTACTATTCAATGGCTCATTGTCCTTATACTACGGAGCTCAATGCTTTGAACAATCAATCAAATCATACTCCTCTATAATAAATCTCTGGTTTTCTATATAGGACTAATAACACAAAACATATAAACAAAACGCATAAATGGATGATAAGAATAGATAGATAAGATAAATATCCACATGATAATAATTTTAGCCTCTATTTCTTTCAAAGACGAACAGGGATAAAAAAAACGGATTTACTTATTCAAAGGAGGGAAAAGGTAAAATCGAGCATTTGTACTCTCGAATGCGAGGACACGCCTACATTTGGCGGCGAAATCCATGAAACTACAGATGTTTCTACCACGAAGGGCAACCATTCCGCTTTGTACCATAAATAATCGGTCGCATTAAAATTCGTGATGATTCATGCGCTCGGTCGACCAGATTTTTCGTTGGCATCGCCGGGCATTTACCACCGCGCGTCTAATGTTGTCGTGGTAACACGAAAAGAAATGGGTCATGAGATATACGCATAGTCGAGAATTCTCACGAGATCCTCGTGAATTAAGCCCCTACAAGCAAAGAACCGCGGCTCAGGTCGTTAAGTTGACGGGCAGTACGGATGACCCTCCATAAGAACGATAAGAGTATTACCGAAATGTTAAAAATAAATAAAAAATAAAATAAGTGAAGGCTAATAAAAATAGTATGCGCATACTTTAAAATCAAGTGATAATCTAATTGGATTATTCTCTTTCTTCTTTTATTTTTATAAAAAGCTGTAAAAGTAACTATCTAACTGAGAGAAAATAGAATTATGTTTAGATTAGTTACCAAAGACCATTCATTTGAGTCAATTCTTTTTGTTCTTCAAAATTACCCAGGTCTGTGATACGTAAATTCAAACGTATGACAGACAGTAACAGAGTTTCAAAGTAATCAACTTAAGATATTCTGAATATCGTTGGACTTAGTAAATTATAACGGTTAATCCCTCGTGATATTTCACGGTGATTGGATGACGCGAGATGATCATCGCTTAATCGAGCTTTAACGTTAATTAATTAGCGCCTGTCTCCCATCTCATGCTTGCATGAAATTAGCATTTGTCGTTTCACGCGACATACATTGATAGATGGTAAAGAATAGGCTATTGGGAATCGAAGCAATTGAATTTGAAAGCTTTTCTCAGTTTGCCTTGCAGTAACCTGTATACTTTTGTTTTGTAATTAAATTTATCACTAATCGACTTGGCTAAACTTCCAGCTTGAAATACTTAATAATAACTGGTAACAAAGTCTCTTACATTAAAGTTCATTTAAAATAAAAGCCATTGAAATTAGCTCGAAATGAAGATTTACTCAATTTATACCCTTTTAGGACTTTAATTCGTTAAGTAAATTCTAAACTAGCGAAATTATAATACTAAGCTCTCGACACTGTTGATATTTCGACACCGACACTGCAGCTCTAATTCTGACAATTATAACTGTTTTAATTATTATAGTATCTTTAAGAGTCATTGTAGAATACTGAATAAAATGGAAATTAACTACACATTAAATTGAAGTTTGAATCTTACATTTTAGCGTACATTACATCAAATAATGTATACGATTATTATTATTAAATAATATAACATTTTATGTATGTGTGTATCTATCTTATATTTGTTACATACATATGTCAAATTTTTTATTTTTTTATTTTTTATTTTTTTGCTACGTTTAAACACATCAATAGAAATATCCGGAGCTGAATCCGCAAGATTTAAATATCGCGATGTTCCGCCATTAATACGTAAGCACTTCCCGTTTCGGTGAGCACCACATTTTTCTCGAATCCTATTAAATATGAAAGATGGGACGTTCGTAAGATGGCGGAATTCTGTCCTAAATCCCGGCCATAGCTACGCGGATGATACATATCGTTTTACCATGACGATAAAGTTTTCAAAATCGTAAATATTCAACTGTATCTTTTCTACATGTATATATTTACGAACGATCTTTTTCTTGAATTCAAAAATTTGAAATTATGCATTTCGAAAATAAAATTAGAATTACTTGCATTTACGTATCGAATAAACATTTTAATGCCACAAGAAAAAATTGGGCATATGTTCAGTTATTTTCGTTGTGGATCAATTTTTAACATGATAGCAATATTTTTTTAACACAATCCATTCACTAATATTTTTATAATATAACATAAATACATATAAAAATTTCAAAATATTTTAAACTATAATAAAACACATATGTATAAAATATGTATTAAATTGACGTGCGAATATTTTTATGTACAGAATATAACTATTTTGTCGAAACAATTTTGTCCTAAAACACGGAAAAAACGCTTTAGTTGTCATAACCGAAAACAATAACAATTTTTGCTCATCAACATATGTGGTTGTAATAACCGTAAGATTTTTAACAGCCAAGAATCCTAACAATTAAGATATGCCAGTCTTACGATTATCACAATCGTACTATAGTTCTTATAATCAAAAGATGTATCGATAAACGACTTTGATCGTGCAGGTAATTGTAGCCGTTTTTTCTTATACAAATAATAGTTATAATATAAAATAATAATATAAAATAATTGTAATTTTCTCCCTCTTTTAAGGATAATCTTGCTATAGAATTGAGAGTATAATAGTGGAAACTCTTAGTAACGTTATTAAGCAATTTAATTAACTTAAGCTTATTCTGAAATCCATCCAATTACGATTCTTAAATTGGCGCTGTACCTTATCTCTAAATACATTTGTGAACCTCATCCATATCGTAATATATATACATGGATTATAATAATCCTAAATATATACGGTTTTAGGATTATTATACACGTATATCACTATCTATATTTTATATGCAAACAACAAATGCATGACGTTTTTGCTAATTTTAGAAGAGGATAATAAGACAAACTCCTCTTTTTAAATTATTTCAATCAATTATTTAAATTAGAAATACGCTGTGGGGAAAAAAGTGTAAAAACTCAATATTATCGAAATACTAATAATTTTTCATTTATAAGTCATCGCATTATGCATAATACTTAACACTTAACAGTACTGTTGCGGACAAAATTATTATAAATATAAACAATAAAGAGTATTCAGCCACAACGCTAGATGTAAAAAAAATTTGCTAAAGTTATATATTTAAAATTATAAAACGTAGATGTTTCGGTTAATATTTGACCATCCTCAGTACATTATATAATAAGTTATTACAAAATAAAAATATTTGATAAAGTCTCGAAAGTCTAAATGAGAGGTTGATACAAATATCATTTGGTAGTTTAATGGTAAAAACAATAAGTACAACGAAAACTAAGATACACAATTAACAATCATGCAGTGTACTGAGGATGGTCAAATATTGAAACGTAATTTTAAAATATTATTTTAGCAAATTACATCTAGCGTTGTGGCTGAATGCTCTTTACTGTTTATATTTATATTTTTAAACCATTTTTTTAACTTTAGTTCAAAATTATTATGTTTTTTATTTATTCATTACACAATCATTGTATATTTGATTTTATTCCATCGTTTATTCATTCCATTAAAACATCTTAATAGCTTCCAAAATTGAGGCTTTGCCATCTACAATACTGCAGTACTACGTGTGCTCAAGCTGTGATAGAACGTGTATGTATTTACCTACAAGGGGAAATAAGCGGTTCCTTCGCCGTGTTTGTGTGACATATTCGGCAGACGCTGGACCCGACGGAGATCAGACTGCGGGTAAGCCGATGTTGTTGTCCAACGATCCCTGGAGACACTTGCTGCGTGTCGCGGCCATTTAAATTGCAGGCCGAGCCCTCGGGAGCCATGGCCGGTGGCGGCATCGGCATGCTATGCTCGTGATCCAAGTTAACTGTGGAACCACCCAAAGAGAAGGACACACCACATGGTGCATATGCATGATCCACCACGTACTCGCGCTTATTTACACCCCATTCACCGCACCGTGCCGCCCCGGCTCTAAGCGTCTATTTTCTATACGAACTGATCGGAAATCTGATAATAGTTCGCGCCAGTGGTTGCCAACCCGTAAAGTCTCGTGAAGCTTGAATCTAATTATTGTCTTCCACATTTTCAGATTTAGCGAAATGAAAGCAAGATTTTACTCAAACGTAGATTCTCACGTACTTTTACGTTAATAAAAAACGATTTAAAAAGAAAGTTTATACTTAAAAAAAGTACCTGTGAAAACGTAATTAAAATTTTTCCTTTTACAAACGATAATTCTCATCAGAGAAGCTCAATCGGTTTATTGGATAATAACTGTATTAAAAACAAAGCGGTGACTATCACCTGGAAATGACACTCTTCAACTATATCTGTTAAACATTTTTTTAACTTTTTTTGCTTTTCCTCTTGTTTTGTTTTTTCTTATTTTTAAAACGAAATTAATACTATTTTATACACATGATCGATTTGAAGAGAAAGTTGTACATAACATAGTGCATATGCATGAGCGATCACAAGAGTTTCTGCATTCATTTATCCTCTATCCAAATCTAAATCGAATTTATTTGAAGTTTTAACATGAAATCTGTTGGCAGCTTATTGAATAGTAAAGTTAGCGTTGGTGAACATGTCGATGCTTTGACTTCAAAAGTTCAAACATTGCATTAATGAGATAATCGGATATTTTATTTAATGGAAACTTTATTTTCTCTATTATGAAACTCAATGATTTATTAAATGATCAAATGATACACAGCAGGACTCATTAATTATTTAAATTTTACTAATTTTCATTACATCAAAAGTCGAATACACTTGAAAATCTTGTTTCACGTGTTATATATAATTTTCACACATTACAAATATTAATTAATTACAATTCTCATCATAATATTATCAAAGTTTGATTTTAGCAGATTAAATAACGCATTAAAGGATTAATCTTACAAGTAAATTATATATCAATAACTTAATCCAGTTCTCACATTCATGTTTAAATTATCACGTTCATTATCCTTTATATATATTTTATATTATCCTTTATATATTTTATTTCTTATAATTAAAAGACTTCCACATGTTCGCCATTCGTCTTGAACTATCCAAAAACTAATTAAAGCAAATCTTCAAATTCATACTAAGATTTGATTGGATTTTCGTTCGCGAGATACATTTCATTTCTGGAAGACTTCCGGAGATGTCGAATGAGTGAAAATTTACATGCCCGGGTGCTCTCTTCTCTAACGAGACGCAATCTCTCGAGCTCTTTGATTCGGGGAAATAGATGCTCTCAAGTTTTTCCGTGACAATGGGACCGAACTTTAAATGAAGTCCCGGCTGCGGCAATATTCCAGATGAAGAATGCATACCGTAATAATAACGTCGCGATAGACAAAACCTACCTACTTGCGTTTCCGACATCGCGAAAGTTTCCGGTGCGATACATAACCAACAATTTCCCGTGAAACGAAGTCGTGCGTGTGGTGCTGAGTCCTCCAAAGTCCTTACGATCCTGTAATTTCCGTGAAGTTTATTTTTTATGTAACGCGACGCCACCGAATGCAAATGTGGAGCCGACCTGGTAGGTCGGCAGAGGTAACTTTTAACCTATCCGAGGGTGCTGACACATGGAACGCGTAATGATAATTTAGTTCATTTTTCACCGTTATTTTTCTGTTTCCTCAGCGAATCGATCACGATAAATGAAAATAGTGCTAGATCGAAAGGCTGTGACTTTCTATCTGTGATTGGAAAGACTGTCTATCTATAATTTGATTAAAAATCGCATTGCAATTTTTCTTAAAAGAAACCATGATAAAGAGAATTTTTGTGTGTGCTATTCATTTATATTTAACCATCTGTTATAAACATAGATATTAAATAATTGTATATGGTATAAGAACACATCATGTTTACGTATATTTTAATAAGTATACGTTGAAATCTATAAATCCTCTATTGAGAGAATAATAAATCGATACCTTCGAATTTATTTTGTTTAATCATATATTTTATTTTGACAATTAACCTTGTAAAATCTTTCTAGGAAGTAATAATATTGCCCGTGAAAATTTTAATGCATATTATCTTGGAAAAATGATATCATTGTTTTATAAAACGTCGAAGAATGCGCAAAAATTATTTCTTTTACAATTTTACATTTTTTTCACATCACGTTTTTACTATAAAAAAATTTATATGATGCTTCTACTTTGAAAAAAAATTATGTCATATCGTATTTCTACCATAAAAAATAGACCTTTTATTGATCCTAAAATATTTGATTAAAACTGAACATATTACCGGCGAATTCGTACGAGATTAAAACATGTAAGAACTCTGTGTATTAGAACATGATACTATTCAGGAGACCTTCGAATTAATCTACCGGGTCTCATTTTCCATGGATCCTGAAATTAATCCTTGTAAACATTTGGAACACGATCGGCTATATTAATGCAAAATGCATGTATATGTACATAGAAGCGGCTGCATACCAATCAAAAATAAAAAATAGCATTACAATGAAACATTAGCTACGAAATTGAAAGCAAACTCCAATCCGTTTGAAATCAAAGCTGGATTCTTGTTGTCGAACGAGTGAAAATGCATTTCAAACGCAAAATAAAAAATTTCCGTGCGCTGGTACGCACTTCAATTTCGCCTTTCGTACGTAAACACTCGGTCTGTACGGTCTGCTAGCGGCTTTTTATTGGATCTCGAAACGAGATTCCTTTGAAGGAAAAAATACAGTTTTGGAATAAACGTCGGATGCACTGTAGTTAACTATTTTAAAAGCATGTACAGTTATATAATTTAATAAAATTACATTCTTTTATTTACAAAATTGCTAGTATAAAAAAATTACCAACCCTTTTAGGAATACCTTTTAAGACGCTTATTTATATTCTAAGAGAGAAATGTATTAACTAAATGAAAAACGAGATTTATTAATGGCCGTGACAGATTCAAAAAGTAAAAATGCATTCTTACAAGATTGAAAGGGCTGCAAAATTTTGAGAATAATAATCTACTAATATTTCGTAAAATATACGACATTTTTTTTCAATATATATTTAAGTGTTATGATATTACCAAAAAAATTGAAATACATAACGATATAAAACGGAATTAATTGCAACTAATGACTTATTCAACTTTATTAAATTATAGATAATTTGAAATGTTAAATTTGAGTATTTTGTTAGACACACATGACAGACAGCATTATTATCATTTTATGAATATATGTTAACGATACTTCAATTTGCTTCGCATTGCGTCTTTTATATTAAATTTATACGTCATCGATTTTATTTTTATTTTTATTTTTGTCAATTTTTCTCAAGAATTAAGTATACGATTTCACACATGCCTAACCTGTGTTAGCTATTATTTAAACCTATTATTAAATTTATTATAAAAAATATATCAAAAGAGATATACATATTTTTTTTAATTTTAGAGCTTTCTATTATCTCCATAAGAACTTCAATATGGAATATATTTTAACATTATTATTTAAACCCACATGTTAATTTAATTTGATTTTCTGCCACCTCAATCTTTTCGACTATTCACCAATTATAATTATTCGACAGAATTATTCGACAAAATTGAGCTTAGATAGCTTCTTTAAAGGAATTGCATATTTTGCCTATTCCAAATTGAGATCTGGCGAAGAATGTCCCAAGATCGTGGCCCCGTCATAAGATTATGAAGATTAATTAACTGCAGAAACTATGCTGTGCGCCAACGTCACTAAATTGAATCTCGGGCGGGTTCCTGATTTATAGCGCCACTGCATCGAAACTTTTTCCCGCGAAACGCCTGGATTTGCATTGCATTAAGATTCACGGTCTATCATTCACGGAGAAAAAGAATCTGCCGTTTGTACTTAACTTCTTCCAACAGGCGCCCTTCGAAGGCAATCTTGACTTTACTTCTTTTTAATTTCGTCTGGTCGGAAATTCGTCTCTTCCATTAAAAAAAAAGAGTTAAATAAAATGTTTAATATTAAATATTATGATTTATTTGTATAGAATTTCAATAAATTTCAGTATATTCATTTATATGAATCTCATAAAAGTTATACATTTTTTATTGAATATGCAATTCCTTTTTCATACATGAGAATAGAAAAAAAATGCATAAAATCTGATACGCGCTTTAATGCCACTACTATATCAATGTACAAAAGTTTTAATCAGAGATCATGCGGAAGCTTTATCGACAATAGAACTGCTGAAGCAACGTTAATTAGGATTGCGATGCTACGAATCATTCAATTTCATTACACAATTTAATCACCGTAATATGGTAATAATGTGACTATTAATTACTTTTCACGTCCGGTATAAACTAATGCGATACTCTAGATCGATTTAACAAATGAAGCTTCGACGAATTACAAATAGAATAATTTATGGGAGGAAGTGTTAGGGTGATTAATTCATGTACATATTAATTAATAGAGAATCGTATAAAATCGCTCTATAAATTTTGGAAGTTTCATGAGAGAAAATTGTTTCTAAAGCAACACAGTGAATATTTGAGTCAAGTGTCGCTCTTCAATCACGAATATTTCAATTTATATAAATTTGTTCTGTCATTTAATCTATAAACAATTTTTATAATAAGTTTTTATTTTGATATAATATCGCATAACGGTACACAATACCCACATAATACTCAAGTAATGGAGATGCATCCATTAAGCTGCATAGCGACCGTTTCTTCATCGATCCTAGAAGATGGATGTGACAGTATTAAAGCAAATCTCTCTCTCTCTCTCTCTCTCTCTCTCTCTCTCTCTCTCTCTCTCTCTCTCTCTCTCTTCCATCAAGCGTGCACTTTTGTTGATCGAAGGTTAATGATAAACAGACCAAAAACATAATCCGCGTAGTACTACTAATTGTCAGAATATAGTATAACAACATTTCTAATTTGCGATATATTGTCATTTATTTTTCATGTCATTAAAAATAGATTATTTAAAAATTTCAAGATTCATCCATTTCACGATCATTTCAGGACTGTGAAATAAATAGCATCGGAATATCAAAATGTTTTAACAGACATAATGCCAATATCTATTTTATAAATTCATTCATCTATATCTGACTAACAGCATTGTTTTAATTTTATCCGTAGATCACGCAAAACCAGAAGCAAAAAATTATGACGTTGTTACACAATCGACCTGATAGTTTATTTTAAGAACTTAGGATACCTATACATATAATAGACAAAAATAAAATGCGCCGATAATCCAAATATTTACGTTATCAATAAATAATGTTTAATTTTAGAAAAAATAGCAATGTGGAAGAATTATTTTTAATTGGAAATGTTTTATACGTCTATTATATATACAAGAGGTATGAAACATTTTCAATATTATCTGCACTGTTTTTTATAAGTGTTATATTATTAATTATGTATATACATTTAGCACGTATCGATACGTAGGAGTTAATAAATCATTTTATACACCACACTCTCTTTTGGCTATCCATAAAACACGATACGAATAACAACGCTATGCCACTTTCATTGTTATTACTTGAGGAATTGTCGGCATTTTTCTCTTCACTAACCACGAATCGAAAGAACGCGAACACTCGTATATCTCTATAAAGATCGAAGATCCGAAAACGAAGATTCTTGCGTTTGTAGCTATTCCCATTGATTCTGTCGCCTTTCTTCCGTCGACACTCAACGACATGTCGTCGTCCCAACTGCATTTACCCAGACATCACCAGATATAACAATTCCATCGAAGATCTCGCCGCGGAGAACTTTAAACCCCCTCGCAATCTAGATTTTGTTTTCGGCGCCGACCGTGCAAAACGACACGCTGGGGAACCGCGAAAGTTTTCAGTCCACGAGACGCCACTCGTGAATTTTCTCTCCCGACGCAAATTTACCCCTTGCTAGCGGCGCGTATTGACCGAAAAACAAGTACATTTTTCGTCCGATCGTCTCCGTAATAGGGGATGCTAGAGTGACCAAATTATCGACATTACAGACGTATGAAAATCTCCAAATTGATTGAATGAAATAAAATATCCTTCTACAGGATTAAAGTAGACGCAAAATTAAGAGGTGGTGCAGCGGACTTTATACTAAAATAAAAAAAAAGTTAAAAACTTATTTAACATTTTTTCGATTTTAATATAAAATCCACTGCATTACCTCTTAATTTTACATCTGTCTTAATCTTGTAAAAGGATTTTTGATTCCGTTTAATCAATTTTTATACAATTGTAATGTCAATAATTTGGTCATTCCAGCATCCCATTAACCCGGGATAAAATGTTATATATATGGATATATTTTATATATAATTATATATTATTTCGTATAATTTCATATATTTATACGTAATTATATATGAGACATTTTTTCTCAGGAATGTTTTATGCAACATACACACTGCAAGATACATTTATATTTTAAAAGTGTGTGTATACATATATATATATATATATACACTTTTAAAATATATAGTGTATACCTATCTTGCATAAATATAGGTATATATTATATATATATATATATATATATATATATATATATATCAGTCTACAGAAGAGATATATTAAGAAAGATTACTAGAGATAAAATATATCAAGCAAAAGTTATGGCATAATTAAAAAGATTTCAAAAGAATCTTGCATATCATGTAAATTATAGGCATATATTTAAAATATTCGACAAAGCTTTGTTTTTTATTTTTTTAAACATACTGTTTTATATCTTTCTATCATTCTACTTTCTCCTATTTTTTAACTCTTGAAATTGTAAGCTCTTCTAATTATTAAAAAATGTTAATTGTAGTGCATTATATAGATATAATAATTGACGAATGATCATAGATAATAAATTATAATTGCTAATTACTTTATTATATAAAGGATTTTAATTATCGAAATTTCTTTAAAAATATTAAAGAACTTGACACAGAATTGCATATAAAGTAAACACAAAAATATACATTTTTGATTCGTTATTTATTTTAAAGTTTAATTAATAGGAAAATTATATTCACTGTTTACACAAAGAAAAAATATGTTACAAGCTAGGAAACGAAAAGTGGAACTGACATTTCTCAACTACAGAAAACTACGAAATACTCTGTATACGCAAGCTCTCAGCCAAACGATTTCTCTTAATTTCGTGAGGCGACGCCCGTAAATAGAAAGCAAACAAACGGATAACAGTCTCGTTGCGGACCGTCGGGCGAATTTAACGATGGGGCGCCACGCGAGTGGATATGTTAACTAGATTTTTCGCTTTTTTTCTCTTGTTTTTTGCGTCGGTGCGAAATGTACACCAGTTTAACTAGATTCGTTGCAATTTGCAAAAATAAAGCGGTGTAAAACGTAATCATAATAGGAGGAAAAACCAATGTTTATCAAAATATTAAAGAAGAAAAAAACAAGCAAAAATGTAAATATATATTTACAAAAGTTTGGTTTCCGAAAAAGAAAGAGAGTGGGTGAGTGAGTGAGAAAGAGGGGGGGAAAAGAGAAAGAAATATGAAATAAAATATTGAAAAATTTTCTCAAATCTTGTAATTATATAGAAAAATATTTTAAACATTCTTCATCATACAATTTAAATAATATAAAAAAAACAAATTTGATATGAACAAAATATGCAAAGATAAAAAGCTGATATACTTAATTCAAAAGCAAAAAATATGCATACATTTACAGGTACATTTATGTTCGGATTGTTTAATAGTACGGTGGAGAGGATCTGCTAGCTAAATTTATGACACCCATCTTTTTTATTACCACGCGTACACGTACATACACGATGCATTTGTAGCATCAATACGTAAGGAATAACATTTAAAGTCATAGAAAAGATCGATATGCTATACAATAGTAATACATTATGCTTATGTATGAGGATACTTTTTAACGATTGTCTAACACATCTGTGTCATTAAAACTATCACACATTCCACATTCGAAGCAATACCTTTTATAAATAAGAACAAAACTTAACATAATTACAGAGAATTACATCATCTGAATATTATCATAATCTAGAAATGATATTAATTATAATTAACTTATAAGTCAAAAAATAAAACGATAGTAAAATCCAATAATATGCAATCAATAATTATCTAGATTCTCTCGTGTAGAAAGGAATTTTTATAAATTAAAAGTATCTCTCTCCTGTACACGAATTTTATCATTTTTGATAAAAAAGATATGAAAAGGTTTGTATATTTTATTTTCAATGAGCGACCAGATAACGTGTATAATGATAATCCCGAGCTGCGTTTGAAATTTATTGGCATCGCGAATTGCAATTGGGTCCCGGGTCCCGTATTCTCTTTTATTTCGAGAAACGTCAGACGATAAAATGGGGAAAAAATTAACGGTCGACCTATATCAACTTTAAATCAGATATCGAACCGTGCGCTAGAAAGCAAGCATAAGAGGAATTTATATTAGTGCCGTGGGAAAAGTCTGGATGAACCGTGGTGCTCAATCCTGATCTAATGTCTCCATGGTTTTATATTTTTATTAAATAATAAAATTCACGTAGAAAGGGTTTAATTAAATTATGATATATTGAAATACTATATCATGTATATATCAAATGGGAACTTTATCCTTAAAATTTCGAACTTTAAAGGTGGGAACTTTAAGGGCGAGAGCACAGTCTTACATAACGCATAACTAACTTAATGCATAAGAAAATGAACCAATCAAAGTTCTTTATTTCTTTCCTTTTCATGAAATAAAAGACTCTGATTGGTTGATTTTCTTATGTTTTATACGTTATGCGTTATGCAAAGGTCTATTCTTCAGCTTTAAGCCTCGGATCGCATATATAACTTATATCAGACTTGTCTTGTCCGCTCACGAGTCCATTAAAACCGGAATTGTCGAAAGCGATATTTAATTACAAACTCGCTCAGTTGCGGAATATTAAAAAAAAAGTTATAGTAATGTATCAATAAAGGAGAATTATTCACAAATGGCTGATTTTCCTTGGTCAGTTTTATTAAAATAGCAAAATAAAATACTTTTTTGTTAGAGGAACAAAATTTTTTTGTTCAAATATAAATAAACTTTTTTAGTCAATAGCATAATTTTATTTGGTTATTCACGTTTTGTAAAAAATAATATAAAGTTAGAGGTTGCAATTACAAATTTTATTTTGTAATTTCAACAAAATAATCTATTATTATCATAGAGCGCGGAATATTTCGTGAAGTTATCACACATAACGTGTCTTCTCGTAACAGAGATTCAACGTTCTCTATAAGCAGGGATGATTAGGGACCAGTTTTTCGTACTTTCGTGAAGACTCACCAGATTTTAGACGACTTTTGTACTGCACCACGTTGCACTGGCTATACACTGTTAAATTTTATAGGGTCAAATTAACTCAATGTGAATCGCCACTGCTTTTACTCAATAATATCGTTATTTTTTTTACTAAAACAATGGCTATATTTGACACTATACAGTATCAATTTAACATTATATAGTATCAAATTTAATTATCGTTTTAGTAAAAAATAACGATATATTTAGTAGGAGCAGTGGCGACTCACATTGAGTTAATTTGACCCTATAAAATTTAACAGTGTACCTATATCGCGAATGTAGCGATAATAACTCAAAAGTAATCCAAAACTATTTATACTAAGCTGTATTATATTAGCTTGTTACGCATGTGAAATTTAAATATTTCAAACTAATAATTAAAGTCATCATTAGATAAAATTTGCCCGCTAAGATTGCATCTAAAGTCGCCTATATATAATAAGAGAAATAACAGAGTTAACAAAACAAAATGGGGGGGGGGGGGGTAAGATATATAAATATCTCTCTTTTCAGTTACTATTTTACGATATAAATATATCTTTTGAGATCTAATTAAAAAGAGTATCTATTGCGAATCCAAAATTGATAAAATTCTATTTTATTAGTGTCTTCATCTATTTTTATTTCAAGATTGTTTTAAATAATGATTTGAGATATTAATATAGCTTTGTTATTGGTTTAAAATATTGTAGGACTACTTAAGACGAGTCGTTTTTTTTAGCTTCTTGCATCATTTATTTCTACTCCTTTTTTTCTTCAACGTGAAAAAGAAAAAAGAAAGATAAACTGTACAGGAAATCCAGATGAACAGAATAGGAATAGACTTATATCAAAATATAAAAGATACGAATGCCTGCATATAAGCCTTGCTTGAATTGTTGCAATGTATTCGTAATGTTATCAATTTGTCCACGAGCTTCTATAACTGATTGTATAGGTAAATGAAAGAGTTGCAAACTGTAGTGAATAGCGGAATATCTCGACTGCTTTGTTATCTTACAGGACACGCACTAAACAGAGATTCATTCGTAAACTAGCTTTAAATGGTCATTTTGCGCGTCCATTTGCATAGAGCAACGCAGATAATAAAAATTCGCCGGTGGATGGTCCGGCGTTCTCGCAGTTTAATGTTGTGATAAAAAAAGAAGTCGGAAGAAATTACGCAATTCGCACGGGGAACGCGCGCGTAAAATGCCGGCACGAGCGTAAAGAGCAGTCTCGCGGGAGCGTTGAGAGCTACTGACGCGCACGCCGCGAGATCATAATTCATTGTGGCTGTACGCGCACGAGACGTATTGTGAATACCTTAGATAGTTCACTTCATTTCATTCCATCGCTTTATCACTAAATATTACCGGACTTACGCCACGGGAGCTGCTCGCTCGAGCAATCCACAGCGATTTCATTGTTCGCGTTCTGCAGTCTTTACACTCATCAACATTATTATACGGATGTGTACGATTTCGTCTGGTATGCGCACAGTAACGAGTCCACAGCAAACGAGAAATATGTCAAAGTAGTCAAAACTGTCAAGTATATATGTTGGTATGTGCAGCAAGGCACTTTGAGTTTACCGAAAAGCATTACGAAGCAAACAGTAAGACAAACAGTAGTTAATTGCTGAGGGATATTAATATTAACAGTTGTGAAATTATTTAATATTGATTCGTCATTAATCTCATTTTTTATTTTGTGACTTGGCCAAAAATTTGAATTAAAAAAATTTGAAATAAAAAATCTTTAATCTAATCTTTAAAAATTAAAATATATACTTTGTTAATCGTCATCGTTTTCTAGTAAAAGAGTTTTGATTTTGTTAAATTTGAATGTACCAAATTTATCTATTACCTATTCTTAAAAGACAGTCTAGTACGATTAGTTACATTGTACAATAAATGTAGGAGAAGCAAAACGTACATCTCAGCAACAGCATTCTATTATTGGAGAAAACTGAAGTTAACTATACTTCAGTGGGTAACTTTAGCATGAGACTCCTATTTGCTAACCCTTTGTCGACTCTATTTACCAACCCCAATATTAGACGCCTCATTAATGAAGTATATCGTGTTAAATATTTACGAAGACAACACTCACCGATGTACCAACTGGATGATAAGTCTCTGTTCATTTACCTTTATAAGATTATATATATATATATGATAAACATCTTTAATCCTGCTGTTCTTTTTAGATTTATTTCATATTTATATTTAAATGAATAATTTCACATGCATATAATGATATATTTCTCTCAATTCTATTTTTTCTAAATTTTCCTTTTTCAAATGCGTACATATATTACAAAAAATTGAAAATAGATATTTTACCACTAAAATTATTAGGAGACATTAAAAGTAAACATAAATTTCAAGTAAAAAATAATAAAAAATTTACGTTGCAAAAATAATTCCGTATTAGATAATTAACGTTCTATATTAGCCTTAAAAAGGGAAAAATACTATCAATTATGCTAAATATTTACACAGTAAAAAATATTTTATATTTGTGTTAAAATCAAATTTTGTTAAAATTATCGTTAAATGTTTAACATCCAAGTGTTAATTTAACATAATACAATAGTTACTTAAACATTTTTTGTTGAATGGACATGTTACATTTTTTAGTGTTTAAATAACATAATGTAAATAAATATTTAATATAAAAAAATATATTTTAAAACATAAATTTTCAAATTAATAAATAAAATGTATTAATTTAACATATTATAAATGTCAATTTTATTAAAATACGTTAATATAACATGTTATAAATGTTATTTAATGTATTATAAATATTAGTTTAACTGAAGAAATGCCCTTTCACAGTTTGTTTACAAATTGTGTCAATGTTACATTTTTGTGTTATTTTTTTACATAATATTGTTATTTCCTTAACATATTTATCTTATATTAAATGAAAATACAACAATTTGAACCGTTTGGAATACGTGAAATGTGTTAAATGTAACACAAATTTTCAAACTGATATCTCCTGGGAGTAATTCGAACAAAATTCTCACGGCAATCATGTCAATTCGGTACTGCAGCGACGGTAACGGTTCGCTCGTCTCACTTACGTTGACGTTGAAACGTGCACACGTACGAATAAAGAGCGTCTACATCGCAGAGATACGTATTACGGGAACCTCGCGCAATTTCGCGAACGGGTACCGAGGCGGGTTTTCAGAGTGTCGTGTTTAGTGGCGATAAATTTCGGGGTTTGTATCTTAGGACGACCGACTGCACACACATGCACATGCATGCCTATATATACGTACTGGTACGACTATTACGAAGACATTGCGAGAACAACGCGATACAAATTTTCCGTCACGGCAGCTTACGAGGGCATATTTAAGATGTTCCCCGTGCGTTCTCATAATCTCCCCAATTTCCATTAGTGTCGCGTATCCTTATCAAGGAACACGTTTTTCATCCTTTAATCCAATCCTTACTTACGCTAATTCATTGCGAATCGCGAACTCACTTACAATGCAGAATACGAATCTTTCTGTCGTGCAATACTTAAATATGTATAATACTCTCTAAATTCTTTGAATTAAAATCTCATGCACTCTAGAATAAAATTTCATTTTTAAAGATTGAAAATTAAGCCACACTCTTTTTCAAAACACTAAACTTTCACTTTTTACACAGAGGAAACGATTTACTTGGAAACTCCTATTTACATTTATTTCATTGAAACAATTTAATTTTGAAGAAAAATTATTTTGTATAATCCCAAAAATTCAGTTTAAATGTAATCAATTACATCTTAATTTAGAATAAAGAATATAATTGGACCATTCCAATGACTACATTTTTTTTCTTTATAGTAAAATGAAATTCCACTCTAAAGAATTTATATAAAAAGTAGAAATAATTGGAAAAAAAATCTCAACAAAAATAAAAAGACTACATATTACTTAGTTACATAGAAAAAACAATTTTACTGAAGTATCTAAAAATGTAGCTAGATACTGTGATCCGAAAATAATTTTATTAAATCAAAATAATTACCATCAAAATAATTACATAGAAATTTCAAACATAATGAGTAATGCTACAAAAAATTTTGGGAGAACTTCATTTGCCTACAAATTGATTGTCTACAGCATTATTACGTCCAATCCCTTAGAAAGTTGATCGAAGAGATAATGAGAAGAAAAATGGAGAAGGTATAATATGAAAGGACGCTTAGACTCGGTCTCGCAGATATACGCACAGAGGTAAATATGCGAGTTGAACGCACTTTTTATTGCTCTGGAATATGGGTCAACGTCCTGAAGGGACCCTATGACACCCGCTCCGATGAACAGTGCGAACATCGGTCCTATTTCTAGGTCAAAGAACTTAATCCTTTTGACCCGAAACTGGATCACGTGTGAACTCAGGTAGTGAGAAACAGGTAGTGAGAAAAGGATATTTTAAAATTATTTGGCAAAGATATTCATTTAAAACAGAAAAATATTAAATTTATTCATTAAAAATATTAAACTAAATTTTACAAGATAAGTGATGTCGATAATCGGTTATATTACTATATTTAATTAATCTTATCTAACTATTATTAAACTGATTTATTGAATTTCGGTGTAAGTATAATAAGTATGTGTATGACGCGGATTACATTCGTACCTACATTCGTAAATACAAGAAAGGTGTGGTTGTATGTGTGTATGTGTCCATGTGTGTGCGAGCGGAGAGGATAAACGTAGAATTAATTTAGTTCATTGATTGTAACAGAGGAAGTGGCAAGTGGGGCGAATTAGAAATCATTGTTAGGTTTGAAAAGGAAAGAAGCGAATTCTTGGAGCGGATGAACGCTCAAGATTCGCAATTGAAAAAGAAAGAATCGACGAATTCTTGGAGCGGATAAACGCTCAAGATTCGCGATTGAAAGAGAAAGAATCGACGAATTCTTGGAGCGGATAAACGCTCAGGATTCGCAATTAAAAGAGAAAAATCGATGAATTCTTGGAGCGAATGAACGCTCAAGATTTGCAATTAAAAGAGAAAGGATCGATGAATTCTTGGAGCGGATGAACGCTCAAGATTTGCGATTGAAAGAAAAGGAATGGGGGAGTGGGGGATAACTGAGACAGATGGTTTGTGGGTGGACTATTATATAGTATTTCCGCGATTAGCCTTTCTCTAGAGGTGATCCAAAACGGAGAGGATTTCTTTTACAAGTTTATTATGTTACTAATGGTTGACTTACATTGGGCTTCAAAGTGAAGAGGCTGACATCAACTGCGGAGGCCACAACTAGCGCAGAACTCAAGTACTGCAGACGAGCAAACGGTCGAAATTGAAGCACAAGCCAACACCCACAATAATGTACGAAAACACTGCGCACGACGTGTATCACTTCGTAAGACTTTTGGTTCTGTCCGTGCGCTTCCGCGAGCCTCTATTTATACCTCAAAAAAGGGCATCTTTTCCTTTGTGTAGGGGGGCAATTGTTGCAGTGTCATGCAAGATTTACGATTTTTCTTAGGCCCTATCATTGTTGATCTCGAATGTGTTAGACGGAGTTTCAAAAAGGAAAAAAGTAATTTACGATTTTTCTTAAGGCGGCGAAAAATATAGCTAGGTAAACAGTCGTTTACCGTGTCTAGTTAGTTTTTCTTAGAGTTATTGCATGCAGGGTAACCGTTGTCAGTCGCGAGTCTGATCCCAGATAACATTAGTATGAAAGGTACCCTATGCATTTTACGATTTGGCTCAACGTGGCGCCTGTTTTTTTAAAGTATGGTTGGTCAGTCTCGGGTCAGGTGATAACTTGAGTGTTCGCTTGCGTGACAGATATATTTTATGTATATTTCGCAATCTTACCCTTTTTCCAACCTCGCATTAGAGTTGTTATTCTTTCCTATTTGATTGACATTTATGAGTTTCGTGGAAGTTGTTTAGTCCCTCTAATTCTGTCAAATCGTTAACAGAAGACTGCACTTGAATCTTACAAATGCCATCAACAGTCGCGACGTGGAGCCGATTCTTGCGAAAGAAAAGAATCGTGGCGCCTACAGGACGTAACAGCATCGATGGCCCATTATTGCTTGGAAAACACAAATTCTCTTTCAAAACACAAATTCTGTGCTTTAAAATACAAATTCTCTGTTTTAAAACACAAAGTCTCTGTTTTAAAACACAAATTCTCTGCTTTAAAAATTACAAATTTGTGCACAAAAGTGCATGTAGGCAGTCGAGATATAGGCAATAATACATGTAGGCAATCAATCTGTAAGCAAATGAGATGTAAAGAAACAGTGCTATAGGCAAAAGGAGCCCTCTCAAAATTTTGATATTCTAACAATCAGCTCGAGTGTCTTATATAATTCATATTTAGATCATAGACGGTCCAATTATTTTCATATTTGTATCTATAGCTAAAATAGATACTTTTCAGCAAAATCGTTCTTTTCGTGTGAGTATTAAGCTATATATTAAAATATCACTATTATATTACTATAACGCGTAATTATCTTTACTGATACGTTATAATCCCATGTGTTATAGTATCTCATGCTCTCATAATCGTATCTTCAATACGTGAATATACTGTACATCGCGATTTATTATTGTAACTGCACACAAGAGCTACACTCCAAAGAACCTGCGTAAGCGAGTCCCTAAAGACATTCGCTCGCGAATACAGGACGTAACGACATAAGAACATTACTCGATTTCGTACACGACAGCACGCGAGTTAACATACTCCGATGTGAACTGCGAACGAGCAAGATCCTGTACATAACTGGGGATAATTGCGTTACGAGTTTAACCGTTCTAACGAGAATAGCGCTAACGATTTCTCGTCGGAGTTTGCACGGTGCTCCTCATTACGGGACGAACGCATTGTGTCCTTTTAACAGCGTGTTCCAGGTAAGTCCTACCGTTCCTGTTTCTTTCTCTTTCCTACTCATAGGATCCGCGTGAAAGTATGCAAAGCTTCTGCCGCATAGAACAAAGTAAAATCAAGAAAGATGTCAGAATAGCGTTCCCGCGCTTTAATCCGCAATGTGCCGCGGGCTCGTTTCCTAGCGAACATACGGATCAACAAAAGCGGCGTTTCAGGTATTTACGGAGGCGGATAAGAGAAAGAGAACGTGAAGAACGGCTGCATTTCATGCAAGTTTTGCGGAGTTTCGCGAGATAAACGCGTCGAGAATAATATTCGTCACCTTTACCACAGTGTCGCTTGCGATACTGCGGTAAATTCGTGTATGTTATCTTTCACTTGAACGTGTTCATGAATATAAAAGAAAGATCGGGGATAAGCAGTTTTAGCTATAGGAATGTACCGGATAGTAAAATTATCGGATATCCGAAATCCGGTCGGAGCAATTATCCGACCAGATGTTCCTGAATTTTTCCCGGATATCCGATAGGATATCCGAAACAAGGCTTCCAAAAAAAGTAAGTGAAAAATGGCGATAGTAATTTTCTTTATCTTCCCAATGTGAAAAGAAAGAGAAGATAAACTGTGCAAGTTTAGCCGAGGGAGTAACCACTTAATCGTGGGACAGAGTCCTTGAAATTATTATAAAATTCATATGAAATTTCTATGTATAATCCGATAGTATACACCAAGAGAAATCATTGTATAATATTAATTAAAATCGTATATTTTATCAAATGACTTCGTAAGTAGTGAAAAAAATTATATACAATCAAATGAAATTATATATGAAATCTTGTAATCTGTTGGACAGTATTTCAGCTAGTGGTTACCTCTCGAATTTAGCTAAAGAAAATAGAATTCTGCATTAATGACGCAAGCTTTTAATATAAAACTTCAGCGGAGTATTACCGAATACCTCCCGTGTATCCGTTATATCTCCAGTTTTAACCTTCATGTACATAGATGGTCTAAAGGTATGCAAGTTGGTAGGTGGGTGCTCGGAACATCCCAAAAAGATTTTATTATAATTTCGTAATTGTATTTTTTACTAATATGTTAAATATAATTAAATCTACATTAGTTACACCCTTTTAAGATAGAGGAATAATATAACAAAATAATGAACTTTAAGACTTCTGAGTAATAGTTTTTATCTTTCTTTCCTGAACAAAGTTCTTAAGAAAATTATATGACCTCTATTCTGTAACTTTTAACAATAGTGTTAGTATCGTTATATTATCGTTGTGTAACTTTTTAATCATGTATGAAACTTCGTAACGACAGTAAAACGTTGATCGTTGAAAATTATAGAATAAAGATCAATGTGTGCCTGAGATGTTGTGGCCATCCTGCCTATTCATTTAAAAGTTAATATGAATATATATGACCAAATGTATGGCCTAATTGCGTAATATATTCATTTTGTGTTAAAGTAACATAAAAATAGAGTATAATACAACTCTTATTTTTTCGCGATCGTTTAGAGATCGCTTTATTTCTACATCTTTTCTTAGATATTTTTTTCATAAAAACCGAAAAATGTCGTAATAATGCCGCTACATTTAAGGAAAAATTATACTGAAATAAAATTAAAGAAATCCTTTTTCACATCGTTATGAAACGGCTATCAGTTATGCTCAGTTAAGTCAACAATTATGAATTAATTTTTAAATGATTGAAGCATAACTAATAACAAATTTATAAAGATGTGAATAAGGATTTTACTCTTTATTTCATTGTATATACCGATTTTTTTCTTGAGTGTAGCGTTACTATAATAATTTTTAGTTTCCATTGCATGAAAGAACCTAAAAAAATGTAGAAATAAAATGAACCCCGAACGATCGCGAAAAAATTGTACCCTCCTTCGCATAGATCATTTGGGATACATGAAACATGTTTAATTTAACACAAAGGAGGGTAGAAATTCCCGAGAGTTTTATGACCGCTCGGGAATCGTCTTATTTCTACGCTTCCTTATGTGTGTATTTTTCTTCGTAGAAACCGAAAATAATATAATCAAACCAGATTTAAGGAAAAATTGTTACTTGAAACAAAGTGAATAAAATCCCTATATTCGCAATCGTTATAAAAGCGATGCGCGACGCTTAGAATGGGAGAAACGGTACCGAAATGATAAATGTTATAATTGGAAAAGTATAAACTAATTAACGTTTTGTGGTGCAATATTACTGGCATTTGATGCAATTTGGAATTAATTTCAGGAATAAATTATTGAAACATAACTGACAGAGATTATATAATGATGAAAATAAGAATTTTATTCACTTTTATTTCAATGTACCCATTTTTCCTCAAATCTTATATTATTATATAATTATTATTTTCAGATTTTATGAAGAATACATAAGAAAACATAAAAATAAAACAATCCCTGAGCGGTCACGAAATCCTCGAAAATTTCTACTCTGCTTTTCCAACTGTTAATATCATCTGGATAACTTTTTAACAAAATTCTCATGGCAATGTTTCTTAATAGCATCTCCAAATTATTATATGCAATCAAAAGTATTTACAACTTTCATAATTAATAAGACAAGAATTATTAAATATGGTAGTATAAAGCCAAAAGTAAAATTGGAAAATAAAGTAATAATGTAAAAAGTGTGAATGAGATGAAAACAGGATATATGATTTTGCGTAAAATTCATGAGTAAGAAAGATGTACATGACTTAGTACTCAGTCCAGTATCGATTCAATTATAATAATACTGCAAGAAAGAATTGGTATAGAAAGAAAACGAAAAATTCTACTAAAATGTATTAACGCTAATTTTAAATTATCTTGTTTCAGAATATTTTATTATTTTTTAAATATTTTATTAAGCGTATTATATATTCGAATATAGATTGAAATATTTTATTATAAAACTCTGTTTGAAATTCTCCTATTTTAATGCGAAGTAATTTGTCATAAATTGATTTTCCCTTTTTGAATTAACAACTGCTTGCTAAAGACATTTTCCTAATAATTCCATGAATAATGTTACTCGCAATTGCATAAGTTTCAATCCTGGAATGACTAATTAGAGTTCGTCAATGTAACATGCTTATGATAATTCTCTTTCCTAAATTGTCAATGTTTCTGTACAAAGTCATAAAGTCGCCAACGCCGTTATTCTATTATATTTCAAAATAGAAATAATTAATTCTCTCAGTCGGACATTTAAAGAGATTGCATTAATTACTCTCGGGAAAATTTGCAAATTCGCGTAAAACGATCGCAAACTTTTCATGAAAAGCAAAAAGCGATCATGTCGTTACAACTTTTCCTCGTTGAGTGGGACATCAACATTCGTTATCAACGTCGATAAACCCGCGAATTTTGGCATTCGTTCAAATTTGCGACAAATTTGCGAAATTTCGACGGTAAATTAAAAGAATGCAGCCGCCCGTGAATAGCTATCGCGAAAAATTGCGCGGAGGGAATCTCCGCACCGGCATGGATTGCATCAGGTAAATTTCGGGACGAGCCCGATCGCGCAGGTACAGCGTACACGGTCATGCGATCCCTCTCAATTTAATATAACTGCTTTATAGGGACATTCGAAACGTATGACTTCATATACCGGGGATACGCGCGAGCAATTACAATCGCAATCGCTGCGCCGGTGCCGCCGCAAATTATTTTCGCCCCGGCGCATGAATCACACCGGTAACGTCCCAGCGCGATGCGCGCAATCATGTCAAAATAAAATTTCCCGTTGTGCTGCCGCGTGATACACTGCGCGGACTAATTAGCGATAACCATAATACACCGACTCGTCGGATTGTACCAGTGTCTGTTTTTGTTCCGAGTTAACAAAGTTAACGTCGAGGAGCGTAGTTGGACAGTCGTATGAAAAAAAATAAAAATAAAAACGGTGATTATCGACCAGTTTGCTGGTTTCGAGTTTTCAATAACGATATTGAATCGCGACGCGGAATGAACGATGAGCAATGCTTTTAAAAACTGCTGCTGCTGTCACGCAAGATTATCAGAACGTTCCCATTAGCAAGCAATTTTTAATTTGAAAAGGAAAAATTATTTATAATAAAGCACTAAAATATAGAAATTGCGAGAGATTTGTAATGGAATATCTCATAAATCATACATGCACCTAACGCTCAGTGATATTAAAATATGAAGGAGTTAAAATTTAATTAAAGAAAATGGGTCATGTACATGGATTCATATTTATGAATTAAATATATTCTTTATGACACATTGTAAGTTTAGTTTACATTAATAGGGGTAGAAATATAATTTCTTTAACTAGGATTCATAAATCTCACGCGTAAAATATATTTTGGAGAAAAACAGATATCTCTCATCAAAAATCCATATCAAATTATGCTGAAAAATTCAAATTTGATGGAGAGACTCGCAAGATAGCAAATTGTATGACAAAAGAACAATATAAAATATCGATTCACTTACCAAGACGTTGCGCAATAAATCACACCTGTAATATCCAAGAATGAGGATCTCGTATCTATCTGTAAAAGCAACATAAATATTTGAAAAAAAATTCCTTTATTACGCGAAACAAACTCAAGTAGTTCTGAAATTAATTAAAAATTGTAACAATAATTACATTTGTTTCAAATTTATTCCGTTAATTAACACAAAACTAAAAAAAATTGTACTTTTTACGCAAATCTGATCCTTATTATAATTTTCTATTAATTTCATTACTATTTTTTATTATATTATTATTATGTTATTATATTATTATTATATTTATTATATTATTATTATTTTTACCACTTCCTTATTTAAAAAGTGACGCAACTAAAAAAACATGATTTTCGAGTTATATTACTATGAATGAGTTAAGTAAATATCACTGTATCAATCTTGGAACTAACTTAATTTTATAACTTAACTTTATAAAAAGTTGTCAAAATCGCTATTTTAAAAAACATAGTTTTTAAAGATTGTTAACGAATTATGAAACAAAAATGACATTTGATCATGTTAAGAATATATTCTTTTTACCAACATTATCTGATTCCAATTCTCAGTCTCTCCAATTTTCAGTCGAAGATCAAATATAATATAATTGATTTATATAATACATTTAGATCCAGTGAGGAAACTAAGGAAAAAACCAAATTCTACAACATTTGCAAAGCTGCTTTCTTTGCTGAACGCAACCAATGAAAAACCAGGCCTTAGAGTTGCTACTGTTAAAACTATTAGTTTAGTGATTAATCACAGTTGAAAGAGAAACACAATTTTGAATTTTTACATTATTATCAAGTTAAGTAAGAGGAAGTTCACACAAGTTAATTATAAGTTTAAACAAATGAACCAGATAACAAAAAACTGGACTAGAGTCTAGGTCGTCTAGAAATTAGGATATACTCATTCCTTAATGGTTTACTCCAGTATATTACAGAGCTAACTTTAAGCACCAGATAAAAAAAGCAAATGTTGTATACCCGGGAATGCATTATCATATGAAATAATAAATATTCGCTAATAAATCAAATTAAAATAATAATAATATAAATGATAATTAAAATCGCGCATCAATCAGAAATAATAATGATAAAGCATAAAAAATACTCACCAGTCGACGTCGTCCTGATACTCCTGATTAACCTGTTCCGTCGCTGCAGGTAGAAATCACTCACACACTCTCACATTATCGAAATTAATCCGAAAAACATGACTAATTACCGCGCGCGTTAATTAGTCGTCTCTCGCCATGGCACGCTTTATCCGCGATGCACTTTGAGGGTATATAAATAATGCGAGACACACGATATCTTCATGATACCTTCATGATACCTTCATGATACCTTCACGATTCGCTACTCCAAATTCAGCACTCCAGATACGGCATGCTCGTTGTACGTTGCAACGCATTTCGTGTAAAATTCAAACGCGCACTTAACAAAATAGCTACCGATGTTCGTATCGTGGCAGTTATTACGCAGAATTGTTACTTTGCTATACGCTCGTCACTTTCAATATCATCGACACTCGATCGCAATGCTCTTTCCACGTGTAATCAACACGAAACGAATACTCTGAAACGAGTAGGATTTTCATGGCTTTCGATCGCGCGGGAAAGCAGCCTATCCGACACGACGCAACAATCACGCAGCGGACACAATCACTCATGACTATGCGTGCTAAAAACTAAAAACCCAACGTGTACGACGACCATCGACATTTTCGATATTTGTTCGGGAGAAGCGAACTACACGATCTTGACAAACTTCGAGAAAAGAGCATGAAAATCCGGGACACGCAATTCTATTTCGAAGGCATCGAATGGCTCAGTGCTCCATCTGCGGACTAACAATCCGTGGATATGGGTTCGATCCATCGACATATAGTACTGGACGGAGCATTAGCATCGAAACCATCTTGGCAGACATGGAAAGAGATAGAGCGATTACGGGGGTAATAGTGAATCATGTAATCAAGGGCCCTGAACCATTAAGTTGATACATCTGTGCTCGGAGTATTACTTTTGCACAAAATACACGTAGAAATATTTCAAGTTTTATTTTGTATCTAATAATTAATAATGTAAGTTTATAATTATCGTACTGCGTTAGTACCAGTCAATACTATTTATTTTGCTGAAATACCTATATATAAAATGTATAGCTAAATAGAGAGAGATCTAAAAATAATTTTATTAGATTATATCAAAATAATTACGTATAAGGAATCTCAAGCATGATGAACAATATTGCGAAAAGTGTTGACATTCTATCAATTTCAGCGTCTTACATAATTATTTTGATGATCCAACAAATTTTTAGATTATTATTTTCAAATTTGTATCTAGCTAAATTTTTAAGTATTTGAACAAATAAAACAGTATCCCTTCCGTGTAAACTTTAACCTCGCAAACACCCTAGAATAGTAAGCCTTAAGAAATTGATCAATTATAGTCGAATGTGAGAAGAATAATCGACTATGATTGATCAATTCCTTCAGGCTTAAGACTTACTCCATTGTGTTTGTGGGATTAGACCTCATCTACAATAGAGTGCGGTCCACTTGGCGCTACAAATGCTTCGAAGTATTTGATTGACCAATCGGAAGAAAGAATTTTAATAATTGACCAATCAAAAAATGCTTCAAAGCATTTGTAGCATCAAGTAACCATCGTAACCATAGTCACACAATCTGTGTCGCAGATCGCAGCTTATTGCGACAGCCAATCCGTTAATATTAATAGCGCTTTAGACTGACTACCACAATAAACTTACAATCTGCGACGTAGTTTGTACATCTATTGTAAATGAGACTTAAGCTTTAGGCTAGTATTACATGTCATACAACAAAGTCGAGGACAAAGCGTTTCAAGCCTATTTGGTTTGATTGATTGATTGGTGATTCAAGCCTATTTGGCTTGATTGATTGATTAATTGATTGATTGATTGGCTGCAAAAAAAGTTGCTGGATCTCTCTATCCTATAGCTAATCAATAAACCTAAAATCTTTATCATACGACAAATGTAATAGTACTCTTAAGCCGTAATTGACCTATCATGCGGTCGAATATGAGAGGAGAATAATCGACTATGATTCGTCAATTTCTTACGGTTTTGACTTAAAGTTTTACGCTTTAAAATCTCATTGTAGACGCTGCTAAAGTCCGGGAACATAATAGGTATATTAAGCTTTATAATTGTAAGATATTGACCAACCACAATCGAATATTAGAAGAATAATCAACTATGATTAACTAGAGCATCTTCCGGCTTAAAACTTACTACATCTATTGTGTTTGAAGATTTATGCCTTAAAATCTCGTTGTATAAGACTGCGCTTATATTCGAGCATTAGGAATGTGTTTCGAAATTAATTGATAAAATTTTATAATTTACGTTCGTAAATCATCTGGATTTAATTAAATAATTTGATAAATTAATTATCCGAGTGTTGGAATATTAATAAATTTGAAATAGTATTTAATTTTATGTTTTAGTGAAATACGTGTTTTGCATTTGTTTTCTTGTAATAGATACATGTATAGAAATCAAAACTACAAATCCCTGTCACGTTTTAAAAAAAGATAGGTTGAATAACAATATTCAAATATAAAATAGCAACAATGATATAATAATAATAATAAAAACAGATGAAATTATTATTCTGTATTTTGATGTGATTATAATACCGATACAGTAAAAAAGAAATTTACAATAAAATTTGGTGTACGAATAAATGAAAGAGTCTACGTCATAACATGAAATATTCAATGGCGATATCCGATAAGCACACATGGATTTATTTCACTTTATTTATTTAAATGTATCGCGTTTTTAATTATATTATACGCATTTCTACATGTTTTATGTTTTTATAACACGGAGTTTTTATAAAAAGCATCAATCGGCCAATAAGGTTCATGAAAAAAAATTGTCATATTAAGATTGTAGATAAAACAAGATCTAATTGCCGAAAGCTAAAAAGCAAAATTAATAGAAAGCATGAGTTAATTTTTAAAAATAATATTAAGAATCTTCATTTTAAGTCGCACATGTGAGAACACAATCAATACTAGAAATTTAAAATGCCTATTACGGTTGAAGAGCTGGATCTTTATTGCTTTAAATATGTAAACAGAAATTTGCTTCCATTACATGGAAGCAAATTTCAAGCAGGCACGTTAAAAATATTTAATGTTGTCAATGAAAATAAAGTTACAAGTAACTTAAATTTAACGTTTACTTATATTAAAGTTTATGCAAATCTACATAAAATTTAATAAAAAATGTACTAAACTTCTTAAAATTTTATGAAACGTACACTAAATTTCATGTATGTACATGTACACAAATATACTTTTCAGTTACAGATACATAAAATTAATTTAGTGTCATAAAATTGAATTTAATTTATGTAACTTAAAAGTAGATTAAATTTCATGACATTTTTAACAGTGTATAGTATATATTAGTAATTCAAGTTTGAATTATTTAAAGCAATGAAGATCCAGCTTCGACCGTAATAGGCATTTTTAATTTTTAGTATTAATTAATTTTTTTAGTTATATCACTTTTAAAATAAAGAAGCAATAGATCAATGTAATGCTACAAATGCTTAAAACAATTTTTTAATTGATTAATTTGTAAAATTCTTTCTTTTAATTGGTTAGTCAAATGCTTTAAAGCATTGGTTGCGTTCAGCAGAGAAAATAATTTTGCGCGCGCGCGACTGTTCTAAAATTCAAATATGATTGGTTCACACATTTAGATCCAGTGAGGAATTAAAGGCAATTTAATCATCTTAAAGAATTTTATAACAATTACAGAACTGTATTTCTCTACTGAGCATAGCCATTTGTAGCGAGATCAACACGTATACGGTTCGACCGTTATGGTCAAGGTCCTCTTCAATACAAAAAAAAATATATATATATATTAACCAAATTAAGTGGTAATAGCGCATAAAATTATAAACCATTAACAAATATATAGAAGCAATGTAAATCACTATTAATGTCAGCAACATTAATAATGATTTACATTGTAATATTAAATTGCTCTCAAAATATTTAATGGTTTCCAAATTAGAATGAAAATACAGAAAAAATATTATTGAAAATGTTAGGGAAATTCATGAAATTTTGCCTGGAAATGAAGGAAAAGTCATACGGAATTTTAAAATAAGGAACAATGGAATTAAAATAACCCAATAAACGAGATTGGATTAAAATAGATTGAAATTTTATTTATCTGAATGCATATTTTAAATCACAAAAACTTTTTGTTATTCAATTGGATTCAATTGAATTCAACTGGGTTAAAAAACTTGGATTAAAAAACTGTATTTCTTACTCAAAATTTTGAATTCAGAAGCATTCACTATTTTTAGATTAAAAGATATAGAAATGTGCTTCATCCAATTCGTATAAATAAATAAAAATGCATTCGGATTGAAAAGGATTCATTTTAACGTTCGTGAATGCGTTTCTGAAAATCTGAATCCATTTCATTCCATTTCAATCCATTCTCGATTACAGAATTCGCGAATGCGTATTTCTGAAAATCTGAATATATTTCAATCCATTTTCGTTTATTGTGGGGTAAATTTTTTATTGTGACGTGCAACGCCTGACGCTAGCTGTGGGATACAAGAAATTAGGCAAATATCCTTGACTGTACCATTGTGGCGCGACATCGCCGATTGTGTACACGCACCGGCAGAAATGGTGTCCCCTCGGCGTT